>NC_083771.1:11513782-11566282 GCF_963514075.1 Conger conger
AGAGGTCTATTCTTATTGCCTTTAGCATGTAATCTTACAGATAATAAACGCACACGAGGAAAACATGAGTTCGTTGAAGGAATCGCGTGGGCTACTTCAAGCTTTATTCATTTTTGTACGGAGCAACATTTTAAGCATATTTGAGTATAGGCCTACGCTGCATAAATAAAGTGTATAGGCCCTCCCATATATGATATTACGGTACACTTGATTTCTTGTAGGCCTAATGTTCTCTTAATGGGTGTACTAGCTAGTAATATAAAAATATCCAAGATAACCGTACTACTTGTATGTATTATGCACTAGAGTTGCATGTGATGCAATTAATTCACCCTACATGTTTGCTGTAGTGTTATAGTGTATAATGTTATAATCGTTACATGTATGCATTCAAACTGCAGAGCTTTTTGTCCTTAACCACGAGCAATGAATTTACAAAAGTGCTGCGTCTTTGGCGGTCGCGGAAATTAATTAAGAATTTGGTTTAAGAAAACGCAACCACTTTACACTCATTGGCAAAGTCAAGGACGAAGAAAAAATCCAGAATATATTCTAATCGTTTTCATATTTTAGGTGTGACTGTCCTCATTTTAATATTTCCTAATCAAGAGTACGTTTTAAGAGGACAATATTTCCGCTCCATGTGCGTTATTTTATCTCGATCTTTCATGATGTCACAGGCTTATAGAGAAACAATTTCCCTGAAATCTCCCATTCATCTCTAATTTCTCCCTGAGGAGAACTCTGAATGAAACATTCATTGAAAATGAACAGGTTCATCGCAGAACGTGCATTAAACAGGTGTGGATATTCGTATGAACGTATTGATTTCACTAAGGGTATAAGCAAATATCGTGTAGTGTATTCCCTCTCTCCACACACTGGCACACACATTACACTTCCATGCTAATTGGGTGTGTGGGGCATATACTGTAGATTTTCCTTCTGTGGCTTTCTTCGATTAAGCAGAATGAGCCCTCAGACATACACATACATACACACACGCACACACACACACACACACACACACACAAGGGTACACACAAACATGCATGCATACACACACATGCATTCACAGGCTAACACACACATAAACACACACATGCACACACATGTATACATACACACATGCACACACACACACACACACACACACACACACACATAAGAAAAGGTATTGGCATACCTGCAGTGGAGAGAGGAGCAGGAAAAGGAGCCCTAACCTGGCTTTGAATTCAAGCCCAGCCCCTGAGATCGCTGATGCTCCATGTTTCCCAGCATGCTCTAGTTTCATGATTGGGTCTGTGTGGCCTTAGAAGAAATGGCAAACCGAAGCTGCAAAATCTTCATACATAGCGAGATTTTTCACAAGCAAGAGATCCACATCTCTTTGTCACACCTATGAGGCAGGAAATGGTCACTGCACAAACTGTCTTCTCTTACAAGTGTTAGGCCTACTTCCCAGTGTCACCTCAAGGTTTTTTTTAACCCTCAAATCTCTCATCAGACCCTGTCTCCCGGTTCTCTTTTTCTTGTAAGCGACAGTTGAACCGGAGCCGAACCACACTTGTGTGATCAAAAGGCATTGCGTAAAGATCTGCAACACCTACAAACTTTTGAAAATAAGCTGTAAGTCATCGGATATAGGACGCAGTGGTTATTTAACACACTGTCCTCGCCTGTCTTTAATTATATCCCAGACATTATGGTGAAACAATGTTGTTTTGGACTCGCTCGTAAAAATCTCGAGAGAAGCGGTTTTAATCAGCCGCGCCAGTTGTTCTCCGTTTCCGGGAGACAGCTTGCTCATATTAATTTGTCGCGTATCGCACGTGAGGGACAGCAAATCGATCACGGTCCAGTCAGGGTGCAAGTTTGATTGCATCAGGCCAGGCGGGGAGCGAGAGGCATCATTAACACGCAAGATGGAAACGTTGTTGCCAAAAAGCGTCATTTGGAAAATGATATGATATTATCATATCGCGAGCTCTATTCGCCCGACCGGGTTTCATGACTAATGGGTTTAAATGTTGCACGACTTCCATAATACTGTCACTCACGTGGAATTGAGGTCTTCCTCTTGCAAAGGCGCTAGCTAAATGAATACAATGGACCATGGGCTCACCTGAAAGTTATAGAGCAGGCTACATTTATGGAAGCTACATTAGGTGCATTGAGGAGGTGCATGTGTGTGTGTGTGTGTGTCTGAATTTCCAGTGAAACTGAGGAATTTGTTTTATGTTATCTGAAAAGGAATCTTGAGCTTTTTGCGAGCCAAGAAAACCAACTTCAAATACCAATCATCAATCGTGATTTAAAAATGAAAGTGGCATCATATCAAAATAGGCTATTGCCACTGGGCCCAGTAGCTCCCAGACAGCAATCAGGAAGAAGGCAACCACTGGAGGACTGGGCTTCCCAGAAGACACCACTGTCACAACAACATCGTCCAGTGCCTGAACATTCATCCTCCTGTTCTATTGTTTTATCATAATTCATGTCGGCTAAGATCGTCTTATCTCTGGAGTCAGGGATGTCAGAGCGCCTGCCTAATCCTCGACCCAAGATGTATTTATTGAAGATTAATAATATAGCTGCAATCTCATCATGCTCTCTATGATTTTATCATTTTGTCCGAAAGGGGATCAGGGATAGCGACAGAGATGGGCATCCATCTTGACTGATAGAGTAGATTTTCAGATTAAGAGGCAAAAACTAATTTATATATATATATGAAAGGTATGGCATTATTTTTAACAACCAAGAGCCTTACTGTAGAGGACATATTAGATCCAAGCATATAGCAGAGATTATATGAGCATGTCTACCTCAGTAAAGAACAACATATTTTCTATTAAACGGTATGTTCCGAGGACCATACCATGTTTTCTATTAAACAGTATGTTATGAGGACCGCACCATGTTTTCTATTAAACAGTGCGTAATGAGGACCTCAGCACACCATCTTTTCTATTAAACAGTATGAAATGGTGACAATATCATATTTTCAATTTAACAGTATGTTATGAGGACCACACCATCTTTAATATTCAACGGTATGTTGTAAAAGTGTAGGACCACATGAATTCCACATGCTAGCTCAGCCGTCCTATATTTGTATTGCAGAAGCGCCTCTTACCTCATGACACCCCCCAAAATATGGAGGGGTCCCTCTCATTTCTATGCATTCATGGCCCCAGGACCAGACTGCGAAAGGGTCAACAGGTCCACTATAAATAGTCCCACTGTTATTCACCCTCCTGGAAGGCTTATTTAAATAATAAAAAAGAAACTGAAAATATCTTTTTTTATCACCTCCATCTCCCTAACGAAATTGTGTGTGCGATTACCCCATATGCAGAGTGGAGACTGCCGAATCTGCCTCATTGTCCTAATGGAAGCACTCCACCAAGGCGAGGGGAGTGAGGGGGCGGGGGGGGGGGGCAGAGAGTAGGGGTGTAAAAAAAAAAAAAAAAGATAAATTTCTCCAAGGGTGGTGGTTCAAAGTTCAAGGTTCAAACCCCGATCCAAATTATTTATATCCCTAATAAGTGAGTGGATTGAATAGTCTGTGACCTTGGTGTTCATAGAAACCTCATCCCGCTACACCAGGGAGCTAAGGAAAACAGGAGTCGGTACGGGTGCCTGCTATTGTTGCTGTGCATGTTTGCGCGTGTGCGTGTGTGTTTATACGTGTGCGTGTTTACGCACTCGCGTGCCTGTGTATCTATGTGTCCGTGTGTGCGTTCACTCGTGTGCGTGTTTGTGTGGGTGTGCGCACTCGCGTATGTGTGTGTGCATGGGGGATTATGACAGGACCTTGTTTGCATTCCATATGGAAATGAGAAGGAACTCAAGAGCACATGAAGGACATTCGTGGTGGGTTGCGGACATGCAAAGGCTGGTGGGAAATATTGGGTGTGAGGTGGGGAGGGGTGGGGGGCGGCGTCTGCTGGAACATTCTCAGCCATGGCAATGAGCCTGTGGTGGGGGGGGGGGGGGGGATCCAGATCTTCTGGAAGTAAAATAATCAGCAGGTAAAGAAGCCTGACCTTTGAAAACAATCTCGGAGGTCCACATTCAGACGACATGCTTTCTGTGTCAGCGTGGCGTTTAACCGTTTGAGGCGTGTCGTGTGCAAAGTGCTCGTGAGTGAGCGTGGACAGGCTGCAAATTCATCAGGTGTGAACCGAGCCCGCAATGTTTATTTATCACGCATGTTGCTCTGCATGTTTACCGCATTACTGAAATGAGTGCAGAGATTAGATTATGCATCCTCAATTATGGGCTCAGCTTATTATAGGTCTCTGGCTTTCTACAAGGCTCAATTTACAATGCTAACCACTGACAGCCAGTAGTTGTTTATTACAGCATCTTAAAGCCATTGCCGATAACTGGAATATCGCAGTTAGCACGAAGGAGCATTAGCACTGATAGCTGGAATATTGCAGTTAGGTAGGAGGAGCATTAGTGTTGATAGCTGGAATATCACAGGTAGCAGGAAGGAGAATTAGTGCTGATAGCTGGAATATCACAGTTAGCTTGGAGGAGCATTAGCATTGATAGCTGGAATATCACAGTTAGCTTGGAGGAGCATGAGTGCTCATAGCTGGAATATCACAGTTAGCTTGGACCAGCATTAGCTTGATAGCTGGAATATCACAGGTAGTAGGAAGGAGAATTAGTGCTGATAGCTGGAATATCACATTTAGCATGAAGGAGAATTAGTGCTGATAGCTGGAATGTCACAGACTGTCTGTCTGGCTGACTGGCTGGATGACTGACTGACTGACTGGCAGATTAAGGAAGGGGAGCCACGAGCCCTACATATCTTCCAGACGAGATGATGAGAAAGCAGGTCGGTGGTGAACATTTAACAGGTGGCTTTGGGTATTGCATGTTTTTAGACACCGCGCTAGCTGGTCGTGTGTTTTTTTTAATGTTAAATTATGATTGTGAGCGTTTGGGGGATTTATGGTGACATAATGTGGGGGTCAGGCTGGGCGCGTGGCGGTGGTATTGATCAGGGGGACTCGGACTGCTTCCGTGCCCAGATCTCTGACCCTTAAATAGCGAATGAATCTCAATCCAATAGACTGGAGTGTCCCGGCCTCCCCCACCCACACCCCACGCCCGGGCGATCGATAACCGGCAGCATGATTTCCACATTATGGATTGGCAGCCTCTTTATTCATAGAGCGTGTGTGTGTGTGTGTGTGTGTGCATGTGTGTGTGTGAGTGTGAGTGTGTATGTGTATGTGAGTGTGTGTGTGAGTGTGTATGTGTATGTGTATGTGAGTGTGTGTGTGAGTGTGTGTGTGTGTGTGTGTGTGTGTGTGTGCATGTCTGTATTGGAGTGCTGATTTTAAGAAAACAGAAAGCAAGAAACATTTTAAACATTAAATTGCAGAAATGCATTCAATAACTGTGTATTGATTATCATTATACATATCTACAGATGGAATTATATATTATAATGCCTCCTTTAAAGTAAATATGAAAGTGTAAAAAAGATTCTTTTTAAACGTTTGAACCTGCATGAAAGACCCTGAACTGGAACATTTTCCGATACATTTTTTATTAATTTTCATTTATTTCATTTTTCATGTTCATTTGAACCCGTTATTGATATAATGCCCTATGAATTTAACAAGGAACTTGCACATCCTGAAAACCATGATCAGAAGAATGAATATCGAATCAAATGTCCGAAAGTGTTGTCGCCCAACTGGAGGCACCACTGACAACAATACAGCAGGCGTACACAGAGGTCTTAAGGACGGCAAACGCCAAAAATGTCCTCACTATTGGCCTACTTCACGCCAACACACGAGGCCTGAGCCATATTATATGCAGTTGTCGTATAACCACAATGAACATAAAGTGTTAAACCGAGGAGCATGTTTGCGGTCTTATAGAACAGGACGAACGTGCGTGTGCTCTGCGCTAACGCGGCTAACGGGGATGCCCTGATTCCTGGTTAAATCCCTGCCTCAGATCCCTGCGGATCGCAGGGCAGGGCTGTTTGATCTCCCTGTCCCAGGGCTGGGTCAGAGATTAATCCGGAGGGCCGGCTCTGAGTTCAAAAGGACAAACGGGGCAAAAACTGCTCAGTGGACAGCATCAAAAGAGAGCTTTAAACCTGCTGCACCAAGGAACACTTCTGCTCACTGATGGACAGACACACACACACACTCACACACACACACACACACACACACACTGAAACATGCAGGCGCACTCACACACACACACACACACAAACACACACACTGAAACATGCAGGCGCACTCACACACACACACACACACACACACACACACTGAAACATGCAGGCGCACTCACACACACACACACACACACTGAAACATGCAGGCGCACTCACACACACACACACACTGAAACATGCAGGCGCACTCACACACACACACACACTGAAACATGCAGGCGCACTCACACACACACACACACTGAAACATGCAGGCGCACTCACACACACACACACACACACACACACTGAAACATGCAGGCGCACTCACACACACACACACACACACACACACTGAAACATGCAGGCGCACTCACACACACACACACACACACACACTGAAACATGCAGGCGCACTCACACACACACACACACACACTGAAACATGCAGGCGCACTCACACACACACACCCACTGAAACATGCAGGCGCACTCACACACACACACACACACTGAAACATGCAGGCGCACTCACACACACGCACACACACACACACACTGAAACATGCAGGCGCACTCACACACACACACACACACACACACTGAAACATGCAGGCGCACTCACACACACACACACACACACACACACACTGAAACATGCAGGCGCACTCACACACACACACACACACTGAAACATGCAGGCGCACTCACACACACACACACACACACACACACACTGAAACATGCAGGCGCACTCACACACACACACACACACACACACACACTGAAACATGCAGGCGCACTCACACACACACACACACACACACACACTGAAACATGCAGGCGCACTCACACACACACACACACTGAAACATGCAGGCGCACTCACACACACACACACACACTGAAACATGCAGGTGCACTCACACACACACACTGAAACATGCAGGCGCACTCACACACACACACACACACTGAAACATGCAGGCACACTCACACACACATATACACACACAAACATGCAAGCACATTCTCTCACACACACACAATCACACACACATGCACACAAACACGCACACACACATAAAAACACACATGCAGGCACACACACCCACAAACACACACATACACAAACATAAACATGTAGGCACATTAACACACACACACACACACAGTACACACAAACGCACATGCACACACACACATTGACACGCAGTTCAGGCACACACACACAGTGATGGTACATTACTTGGATGTGTTTGTGATCTTGTGCTTAAATCCTTAGACAACATGCCGTAGAGCTGATGAACATTTTTCATATGCTGATGCTCTCCCAAATGCGCATTAAGAAACATTAGAATTAAGGGCAATGCAGTGAGACTATTTGAAATGAAATGGACCATTCTGTTATGTAGACCTAACTAGACTGCATTCCACTTATTAGATTTTGTACATTAAATTAAATAAATGAAAAGAAATGGATTAAAGTCAGCACAGTATTTCCCTCTTCTCCCTACGGTCATTTTCGGTTCTTTTAAGGTCGATTGGAGATCAGAACAGGGTCAAGTAAGACCTCCTTTCTCATTTCTTAAAATATTACAATTATTGAAATTGTCCATTTGCATTTATTGTCATTCAGAAGCTCCCACCTGCATAAGTCCCACATTAAATCAAACCTGCTCTGCTCCGGGTCTCGGTCGGATTACTGCAATGTCTGTGAAAGGGCTTCCCTTTGTTTAATGGGCTACTCCTGAAGCAAAACAGCTTCTTTGCATTTACAGTCATTTTAATAATTCCCCCTTTCTCCTCTCCTCCCCCCACCTCCACTACACACACATACACACACACACCCCAGTTCCCCACAAACACACAGCCCCTTTAATGTAATGAAATTACACAGAGTCATATGTTCTGTCAGGTCTCAGAATTATGGGTCTGTTTTACATAAAATTCATATGGGGGCATTGTCCAGCCTGCACGAGCGCTCCTCGATTTACATCTCAGGCATGAAAAACAAGCAGGGCAGATAGAGAGAAAGAGAGAAAGAAAGAAAGGAAAACTGTTATCAGTCATCAAAATCTATTAAGCAATGAATTATGGGTAACCCCACCAAAGTGCCTGTCTCTGTCTAGTCTAGTTTTTTTTTTAACCATCAAATTAAGGTCCTTTTTATATGAACCCAGTTAAGAGGGAGTAAGATAGGTGATTGCTTAAGGCTTAACTGTGATCAAGAAATAGTGAACAGACAAGACTTTTTGCACCTTTAAACACTATTAACGTAAATGAACTTGTGCATTTTATGCATCACTGCTTCTCAGGCCAAGTCTCGGAGAATTCACCAAGCTGTGACTGCAACAATTGAGCCCTCATTGAATAGGATTAATTGAATGGCTTAATTCAGTCGCTGTTAATTGAATAATAGCCTTGTTTCAGTGTTTAATCTGTCATGTTATATGACAGTGTTATAAATATTAAATCACAGTGTCAGTGTGATTCATTCAAAAATATCATTCAGTGTTGATTATTCAGCGTATTTTGTTCAGGTGCACACTTTGAGCAAATGGTATGATACGGTTGTTTTAATTGGGTGTACAAAGTTGATTGTTTAATTTATTTAACCTCCACATATTTCCCTCAAAGTGTGAATGCTGGAGTACGCTCTAGGAATAGCCCTCTTTGATATTTAGTCTTTGATATTTTTGTCTTGATGCAACGCATTTACTACCATTGCCATGAGCTCCCAAGTGCCTAACCTAGCTGTATGTGAAGGATTACAAACGCAGACACACTCAGACTGTTGAATGCATCACAGCAGGTAGAATTTAGAAAGCTGGCACTATCAGAGTTGTTCTGCGGAACGTAGCAGTTATCATTGCGATTCATCATACTGACTCTAACGGTCAGCTTTAGCACCAGCGGCTGAACCTTCTACAGGGATATCATTGTGGTTTGCTGCCGTAAAGAGGAATGCCATAGACCAGGGGTGTCAAAACTCAGTCCTGGAGGGACATGGTGTCTGCAGATATTTCTGGTTCCTTTAAATCAGCAGCCAGTTGAGGCCCAGAGAAGGTTTGTGGACTCTTCAGCCCAGTGGTCCTCACTCCTGGGCCTGGAGAGCCACAGGGCATGCTGGCTTTTGTTGTTACTCGGCACTTAATTGATCAATTACACAGTTAACTCACCTCACCTGGTTTCTTGGGTTTAAATCGGTGAAAAAATAAACCAGCACACCTTGCGGCTCTCCAGGACCAGGAGTAAGGACCACTGACTTAGCCAATCAATGACTTTAATGAATCACCCGTCGTGAAACACGCCAAAAAACAGCAGACACCGCGGTCATCCAGGACTGGAGTTAAACCAGCAGACACTGCAGCCCTCCAGGACTGGAGTTAAACCAGTAGACACTGCGGCCCTCCAGGACTGGAGTTAAACCAGCAGACACTGCGGCCCTCCTGGACTGGAGTTAAACCAGTAGACACTGCGGCCCTCCAGGACAGGATTTTGACACCCCTGCTTTACAGAGTTGACTTGACAGTGAAACGGCAAGTTTTGGTTCTGTAATGGTCAATCGGGATAGTTTCAATCATGGGTGTGCCTCAGGCGGGGGGCAACCTCCAAGTGTACCAATCGAAAACTGGGTGTCTCTAGGACACAGCACAGTACAGCCAGTGTTTGAAGTCCATTGAATGGTGATGTTTTGAGGTGACCCTTGCTTCAGTGATACCCTAGTGTGAGATGAAGTAACTCTACAACTGCATGGCACAGTATCTGCAGAAATAACTCCGGTTATGTACTTTGGCAAACGATACAGCAAAGCCACAAATAGGAATGAAACATAAAGCTTTCACATCTTGGTAGCTACTATTCCCCATGGTCGCACATAACGTCTCCTGAAATAGCAAAGGAAAAGTGAACGCCGGTTTCCCAGTTAAATGATGGTCCACTAACCCGAAGTAGAATCAAAATGGCGGAGCTCCTGGTAGCTTGATTGCTATTACAGAGGCTTTACGCACAACACGAGGCAGAAATCAAACAAACGGTGAAACGGAAATCGTCCTCTGCAGCATAGTAATAAAGACAGTGAAGATATGACAGTTTGCTGAAGCTACAGGAAGATGGCTCATTTTTTTAATAGTCTGCTGTTTGCTGTGCAAAACTGTTTTCCTTTTGCCTTCCGAGATATGGGGCCAGCTGAATCAACTGGGCAGTCAGGCCCCTGTGGCAGGGATGATGTCACCAAGATGGTGCTGATTCCAGGTGTAATGTCTGGTTGTCTGCACAGGAAGCTAAGGTGGAGCCTGGGGGATCCTCTATCTCAGGCTCATATAATCCAGCATGCTCTGTGATTAAGTATAATCTTACATAATTTGAATTTATATAGCGCTTTTTTCATACTCAAACCACTCTACAGTGACAACCACCAGTGAGCAGTACCCACCTGGGTGATGCAACGGCAGCCATTTTACACCACACACGTGTCTGTGTATGCGTGTCCATGTGTGTGTGTGCATTCTTACCTGTGTGTCTGCGTATGTTCATGTTCATGTGTGCTTGTGTGGGTGTGTGTGTATGTGTACATGTGTGTCTGTGTGTACAAGCTTATGTGTGTGTATGAGAGGCGTGTGTGTGTGTGTGCGCGCACACGTGTCTGTGTGTGCATGCTTACATGTGTGTGCGTGTGTGTGTGTCGGGGGGCAGGGGGAGCACAATCAGGCAGAGAGAAAATGGAAGCGACCTTGCATGAAACGGCAGCACTAACCTTAGCGCCGCATCAGTGTGTGTGATAAAACGCTTTTATAGACGGACAGTAAAGCGCAGGGACACTGGCTGCTCGGTGCTCTGAGTACACCTGGCTCACACCGCTACATGAGCCCAGAAACACAGACACAAAGTTCAGCAGGTATGGTCTTTAATCTTTTTTTATCGTTTTTAGCCATCCCATTAAAAGGATCTCTCCAGGATCAGGTTGTTCACATTAGGCTGCTCTCCCTCCTTTGTGCAATCAAATTCTCCAAAAAAAATGTCCCCAGTTATAATGTTATAATGTAATGTTATACTTCTGTAACATTCTGTCCACGTCTTGTGGGCCGCAGTGTCTGCTGGCATTTGCTTCAACCGTGCGCTACACCACCTGATTTCACGAATTGGTTTATTATCTGAAATAATTAATGAGATCATGCGGTGTAGCACACGGTAGGTGCAAATCCCTGCAGACACTGCGGCCCGCAGGACGTGGAGTTGAGCATCGCTACATTATCATGTGTTGGTCTTATGAGTAAAACCGTGTTTGTATGTAAACTCTTCACTGCCCTCTGCTGGACATATCTAAGTACTGCATCACTCAGATTCTCCACCAGGGAACATACCTACAGCAGACAGGTAAAGACAGGCCAACAGGGTAACTAGTTATATGGGCAGTTGCTGATCTGCCTCTGGCAAGAATGTGGAGAAGAGCGGGCACTGCGTTACGTCATGAATTTGGAGACAAGCTTACAATGGGACAGGTGTACCGCTAACCGCTGTATCCACTGAAACCAGAGTACCCCCCGAAAGCAGACTTCTCAGAACGAGTGCTTAGTTTTTGCTAATCGCTAATCCCCCCAACAATGAGGATCCACAGAGCGTAATCTGAAGCAATCCCATTTCACTGGCGGCCTTCTCTTCTCAACAGAAATCCAGGTGTTGTCGGCAAATTCTTCAATATTTCAGAAAGTTTATTTCTCTAACTGAAATGCTTCATTTGTAAATCGGAGTACACTTCTTTTTTAATCACATGTATTGTTCAGCATACTGTATCTTAATGAAATATCAGAGACACTCTAGAGACTAATTTTATGCTTATTATTTGCAGTGGTGTATCACTAGGTGGGGTGTGTGAATGTCTGTGGTATAAAAGCGTGTGTTAATGAAATTATGATGTACAAGCATGCGTTGAGTGTGTAATATGTAATAATGTGTGCTGTGTTTAGGTTGTGGTGTACAGTATGAGAATGCAATGGGTGGATGTGTAATATGTTATAATGCGTGTGCTGTTTAGGTTGGTGTACAGTATAACCAGACATTGGGTGTATGTGTAATATGTAATAATGTGTAGTGTGTTTAGGTTGATGTACAGTATAACCCTGTGTTGGGTGTATGTGTAATACGTAAGATGTGCACTGTGTTTGGGTTGTGTAATACGTAAGATGTGCACTGTGTTTGGGTTGTGTAATACGTAAGATGTGCACTGTGTTTGGGTTGTGTAACGCATGCGTGGATTGTAAGCACACTGGCCTGTGCGTATCACAGATCAGCGATTGATGTATTCTCCTCCGAAGCTTTCCTCCCTCTCGCGCTCCTCCACTCCCCCACGCTCCTCCTTCCCGCCACAAGGCCCTTGTCCTCCGCCGATTTCCCCAGCCCTGTCTCCCTCCCTCCCTTCAGCCTGTCTCTCTGCGCTCTGTGGGCCCTGACAGGCCATCCTGCCTCCTTATTCCAGTCTATGGATGTTAGGCCAGGACATATCGATCAGGCCATAAATTACCCACAACTCCCCGCTCCTCATCGGCCGCCCAAGGAGGGAGGGGTGGGGGCAGAGAGAGAGAGAGAGGAAGACGGAGAGTTTAGAAATGGCTCCGGCAAATTGTTAATTAAGTGCAAATCAATTCCTCGTCGTTCATCAGGTTGCTCATTGAGCTCACCTTTGCGGGGAGGAGGAACGGATCAATGGGAGGGGAGGGAGGGGGGCGGGGTGCGGGGAGGGGGGCGGAGGGGCGGAGGGGCGGGCGTTACCATGCAGACGCTGTGCGTTTCATGCACGGCACAGACAGACAAATTCTGTTCCCGCAAAGAAACGCTCACCCGTCTGTTGGACTTTGACCTTGGTGCTGTGTCTGTGTAAGTCCACATGAACGCTTCATGGCACCACTGATATTATTTGTTGAAATATTCAGTGTTAAAATATCAAGTAATTCAAAATGGCGGTATTATAGCAGGGGTGCACAACTCCGGTCCTGGTCCTGGTCCTTGGTCTGCGAGCTTTTGTTCCAACCAATTACCTTCATTTATTTTTCTGACCACTCTATAGACCAGGGGTCGGCAACCCTGGTCCTGGAGAGCCGCAGGGTGTGCTGGCTTTCGTCTCCACCTTAAAATAAACAACCGATTCAGACCCAAGAAACCAGGTGAGGTGAGTTAGCCGTGTAATCAACGGCTTTCATTGATCAATTAATTCCAAGTAACAACGAAAGCCAGCACATCCTGCGGCTCTCCAGGACCAGGGTTGTCGACCCCTGCTACAGATGATGTTGGTTCACTCCTGTACTTGAGCACAATACAATCTTTAGGATCGGCCCTTGCTGTGCACCTATATTTTACAGCAGGGATATCCAATCTTTTCCAGAAGTGCCAGTGTGGGTGCAGTGCTTTTGTGTTAGACCAGTGCTATATTCAGCTAATCGTGGTTTTCATTCAGATGTCAATCAGTAAAATTAGCCGTTTTAGTGCTGGACTGAAATAAAAATCTGCACCCACACCGGCCCTTTTAGGAGAAGATTGAACACCCCTGTATTAGACCATGTGGTAGTATGTCTGGCACATGTGATTATGGAATTTTCCATTACGTTTACCTATCTCTAAACTAAGTTTTACTAATGCATGCATGCCTTAATAATGGCTACAGTTGCCAAACCATTACAGATAACCATTATAATATAATTACTCACAATTAATTAAACTTAAAAACTTTTAAAAACTAAAACAAATATGATAGTAAAACCAGGATACGATATGCTGTTTTGTTGCAATTTTTTTGATCCTATGTACATGCCATTCTAGCGTTGCAATGTTTGGAGACACTGTGTTCTAATAAGAGTCACCAGTGCAATCATGAATATAACATCATAATCATAATGCCGTTTCCACCAGAGTCAAGACTCTTTGTTGTATAGAGGATTGAAAATTCGCAGTTTATCAAAACAAATAAGCTGGTTGTAGATCTTCATCCGAGGAAGCAATTGATTCCAAATGCGCTATTTAAAACGTCCGCTTTTAGGATCACATATGAGACAGGCTACATATAAACTGCTGAATTAAAACCTTTCCCGATTTAAAATTCCGTGCACACGATTTACATATGATTTACCTTTGTCCCTTTTGAGACTCAAATTTCAGTTTTCAAATTGGTTAAATGGATCACTTTTAGACTGCTGACCGGGCTGTTTTCCGAGTTTGTTGGCTAGTTAGGTGATGGGGCACATCAACGCTGCTTCGCCAAAATCTATGAAGTTTTGATTTTTTAAAGTGTTTTCCTCGGGAAGGTATGCAATAATCATTCCATTCCATCAATGAAAGCCGTTCAGCTCGTTTGCTTGAGAAGATTATCTAATGCAGAGGCGATGCATTAAACGTTCTAGCACCGACTGGGAGAGAAAGTTTTCGGGTTGTCTTTATTTAGAGGAAAAGTGCATTTATTTTCCAATTTACTGCCTACTCTCCTGTGATTCATTAATCGGGTGTAATTTCCGCGAATCGCGGTGGTTCTGTCGAATTGGTGGGGGATATGGATATCACAGGCTGATACCAAAGACCTAGAAGTCTGCCAGGGGAGGTTGTTAGGCTGTCGCATGCCTGCGATGTGCAGGCCTCATAATCTGCATGACACTCAACATGTACTCATTGACTCAAGTAACGGAATTGGTATAATGACTACAAAACGGATATGTAGCCTACTGGTTAGGAAACCAAGTTATTATATTGACAAGAGGAGGAAAATAAGCATATTTGAACTTTTACATGCCAATCCGCAGTCTACAATATGGTCTACTTTACAAATGTGAATTTGTATTGGACTGACAACCATGTCCATCTTCCTTTATTTTCACCAGTGAAATTTGAAAGAAAAACCTTCTATTGAACAGATTACCTTTTTCATGCTTTGAATAGCCTATCTGATTTAATATGCATTAACAAATTTAAATGAGGTAAAAAAGTTAGGCTGATTTGTAAAGATTGGTGTTTTCCTTTGAGATTAAAATTAGGTGTGTGTGTGTGTGTGTGTGTGTGTGTGTGTGTGTGTGTGTTTCCACAGATGTGATGGAAGAGAAGCCACAGACACATGGTTTTCATTTTCAAGTTACAGGATCTTAATGAGCAGACAGGTGGTTAACTGGAGGATCAAGCTAAAGGAGGTTACCTTGGAGACAGGTAAGAAGCAACTCGGCAAAGATCTTCATAAAGCACACCAAGATGCACAGCTCAAAAAGCAACCAAATAAATTTTCACAGACTGTAATATCTTCTGTACATAGTGCTACATAGTGCAATACAATTCACATCCTACAGTGAACAAACAGGAAATGGATCAGTAAAGAAACCCCAAATGCAAAAAAAAAAATTCAGACCAACTCTTGAGTGCTTTAAAACACGGTAAAGTACACATTGTCCCGATTGGATTCTCTTTGAGCAGATTTGACACCCAAACTTTTTACTTTTTAAACACACAGTGTGATGGCATTTGAAGCAATTCATGTTACATCTGTATGGGACATTCAGGCTCATGGACAGAGAAGTCCTGATTCAATACACCGTAAGGTATAAGGCACTGCCTAAATTATTTGCTCTTTAGACTACACTCTCTGAAAAAAAGTGAGACTGGGGGTACATTTTTGTTCTTCAAGGATCACATTTCCCAAATGTACCCAGAAACAACAGTAATGTTCCCTTTAGGTACAAATTTGTGTTTTCCGAGCAGGAAATGTACATATGAATTCTATATTGCAGGCAAGGCGAACAATTTTATGTACCTATAGGGTGCCGCCCCAGCGACAAGCATTTGTACCTTTTAGGCGCTTTTCATACCTTTATTTCTGAGAGTGTACGGACTAAAAGCATCCAATGGGCTCTGATTGGAGTCGAGGTACTCATGTGAACCTTTCAGCGCAAATTGAGTCCAAGAGGTGACAGTGACTGGTGTGGTTGCACCTCCAATACACCATGTACTGTAAAACTCTGAACATTTCTTGGTAAGATGCCAGGCCCACAACAGTTCCAAGATGGTCTAACGCTCAGTGACACGCATGCATAGGAAATCAATTATGTTTTGATTGGGGAAAATGTCCAAGCGTTTAGATTAATCAACTTTAGTTGGAAATGGACACTGACAGTGCGGTTTAGACTGGGTGTTTTTTCATATGTGATATCGTTTGTAATCATTCCTTTTTAATATTTCTTTTTGGCTGAGTGCAAATGGGCCTGCTGCTTTTGTGCGTTTGTGTTTGTGTGTGTGTGTGTGTGTGTGTGCGTGCACGTGTTTGTGTGTTGTGCGTGTGTGTGTGCGTGTGCGTGCGCGTGTTTGTGTGCGTGTGTGTCTGTATGTGTGTGTGTGTGTCTGTGTGTGTCTATGTGTGTGTGTGTGTGTGTGTGTGTGTGTAAGTTTGGGAAGTGAGAGGGGAAATCAGCACTTCGTTTTTACCTCACACTCCATCTCTTATTGATGTGAGCCATCACTTGTATGAACTGTATTTCAAAAGTTATAAGAAGAAGAAACTTCCACATAAACGGCACAAATGTTTAATGCTCAAACCTCCATATTGCATGTTTACTATTGCTAGGGTGAAAAGTCTGTTGACTGTAAAGAAACAATTCTGGGCAGCACCAGCAGTTATGAAATGCGTAGTGTGCAAGTCTGTGCGTTGCGCGTTTTCTGTTTATGGTTGTTGACAGTAATGGTTGCTAGGCTCTGAGTAAGCACTTCATGTTTATATTTGTATAAATTGTGGCGATGGGGTGCAAAAGTAAGAGACGCCATGAGTCGCAGCTAATCTACCCGCTGCGGAACGTACATAAGCTCGTGACGGCATTTCTCACGGAAATGCTAGTTTGTCGTAATTCACGCAAGCCTGTGCCATAAACGTCTCGTATTAACTGTGCTTCCACTCTCAAACGGGAGGAAAGTTGCCGAAACGGCCTCCTCTTTTTATGTAATTTTTTCATATTCATTAATTTCACAGCCCAGATTTATACGCCGAGTCGCGCGTGAGGTTCGTTTGAGCAAATCATCGCTTTAATTATTTTAACGGAGGCTTGCTATGTCCACAGAGGTGAAAAGAACGAGGTGCTTGACTCCAATTAGCAAATCGATTGACACTGTAAGGAGGTGATGAAAATTATTTGAAAAATCAGCTTTTTTTTATTTATTTTTTCATTTATCTTGTGCTTTTATAGATTTTCCAGAGGATGCACTTGCGGTCATTTTGGCCAACCGTTTTGATCGTTACTGATCCATAAACAGGGTGTGGCACAAGGGCTCGAAGCAGCGCTTCCTGTTTGAATAACGAACTATAATCGTCAGCTGATTATTTAAAGCAAAATCCCAGACCGAATCCCCATGATTAGAACAAGGAAAAGACGGTAATTTTGTAAATATTTGTTTGCCTTCCTCCCCCAGTTTGTAATCGTAATTTTAGGCCTGTCACGCGATGTATTTTTACAAAAACCCCAGCTCGGTCCCCCAAAGGTGTGCACCTGATACACATTTACTTGGGCTGAATAATATGGTGGACAATGGTGTAATGGGGTATTTGCTGCTGTGCTTTAAAGGTACAATAGGTAAGATTTTTGTGTTAAAACATTGGTTAATTGGTTGAAAATTGGTTCTAATCACCACAGTCAATGGCGTTTCAACATTAGCGCATTCACAGAGAAGGGGGAGGGATAAATAGTGGTTTGAGGGTGTTTGTTGCTGCAATTGCCCTTTTGCCCTTTTGGAGTCAAAAATTACCTTTAATTTTCAAAACTTGTTTTGCATTGACTCACAAGTGAATGGAGTTTGTACGTCTTGCATTGCCCCTCTGGACAATTACTGCACTTTCATCCCTGATCTTTGCACCTGTGTTATGGATTGTGTGTTTGTGTGTCTGCCTATATGTATGTATGTGTGTATGTATGTGTGTGTGTGTGTGTGTGTGTGTGTGTGGCCCAGTCTCTCCTGCGGATGGCCCTGTCCTTAAACAGCTGAGAAGAGCCAAGTTCATTCTTCATCTGAGAGCAGCACACACACACACACACACACAGACAGGTGCATGCAAAAACAAATGCACATGCGCAGACATGCATCCACACGGATGCACACACACAAAAACCGTGACCCGCTTGTTGGAGTTATTTCCACAAATTCTTCCCTAAAATCCACCATGGCTCTCCGGATCTGCCCGTGAGCCAGTGGTGCCTCTATACAGGGAACATGGTACTACAGGAGAGGAGTAGCCCAATATGTGCCTGAGCCACAGCTGGTAGACTGCAGGGGTCTTGTGTTTGCCTGGAGGAACCAATGCAGTCGCACCATGAGAAACTACCGTTCCTGGTGACAGAGCAGGTGTCATAATTATCTCTCTCTCTCTCTCTCTCTCTCTCTCTCTCTCTCTCTCTCTCTCGATCTCTCTTCTATTCAATTAAGTTCAGGTTACTTCATTGGCTCGACAATAATAGTTCTCTTTTAACACTTGGCAAATCTAACTGGAATGGTAACTCAATCAATACAATACGTATGGGGCGGCCTGTAGCGTAGTGGTTAAGGTAAATGACTGGGACACACAAGGTCGGTGGTTCTAATCCCGGTGTAGCCACAATAAGATCCGCACAGCTGTTGGGCCCTTGAGCAAGGCCCTTAACCCTGCATTGCTCCAGGGGGATTGTCTCCTGCTTAGTCTAATCAACTGTACATCGCTCTGGATAAGAGTGTCTCCCAAATGCCAATAATGTAATGTAACAAATGTAACCATACAGCTGAAGGCTAAACATGAGAAAGGTTCCTAGTAGAACTAGGAAGTGTTGAAAACGTTTGATTGAAGCATACGGCACTTTCACTCTTCACTTGCGAACTGTGAAGGTTTTAGAGAGAAGTGCCCACCTGTACACTGATTCCTCTCAGTCCATATTCTGACATCGCTGTTACCTCGTGAAGGGGGGGGTGAGTGTGTCATATAGTGGGTGGTTGAGGAGGGGCACTTTTCGTGGATACAGAGGAAAGGGGAAGAGGAGATGGCTCTTACGGGTTTAGGATGGTGGGAGAGGTGGTATTGCGGGGTGTAGGGGAGGGAGGCGGGGGTTAGCATTGTGTGTGTTCGGGGGGAAAGAGGGTGAGGGGGGGTGGGGTGAGGAGATGAGAGCAGTGGCCCCATTTTTCACAGCAGACAAAAACATTTGCCTGGGTATCAATTTGGAGCTCCGCTGCAGTCTTCCTGTCCAGCTCCGTCATCCATCATTTCCCCAACCCCCCCTCCTCAATACACCCACCCCCTCCCCCCAATACACCTACCCCCTCCCTCCAATACACCTACCCCCTCTCTCCACTCTTTCCCTACTCTACACCCCTCACCTCAGGAAGGCGTGTGTGCACAGTGGATGGGGGGGCTATGCTGTGTGTGTGTGTGTGTGTGCACGCAGTGGATGGGGTGTGTGGGTGTGTGCACGCAGTTGATGGGGAGCTATGCTATGTGTGTGTGTGTGTGTGTGTGTGTGCGCGCGCGCATGTGCACAGTGGATGGGGGGGTGTGTGTGTGTGTTTGTGTGTGTGTGTGCACAGTGGATGGGTGTGTGTGTGTGTGTGTGTGTGTGTGTGCACAGTGGATGGGGTGTGTGTGTATGTGTGTGTGTGTGTGCACAGTGGATGGGGTGTGTGTGTGTGTGGGTTTGCGCAGTGGATGGGGTGTGTGTGGGGTATGCTGTGTGTTTGGGGTGTGTGTGTATGTGTGTGTGTGTGCACAGTGGATGGGGTGTGTGTGGGGTATGCTGTGTGTTTGGGGTGTGTGTGTATGTGTGTGTGTGTGCACAGTGGATGGGGTGTGTGTGGGGTATGCTGTGTGTTTGGGGTGTGTGTGTATGTGTGTGTGTGTGCACAGTGGATGGGGTGTGTGTGGGGTATGCTGTGTGTTTGGGGTGTGTGTGTATGTGTGTGTGTGTGCACAGTGGATGGGGTGTGTGTGGGGTATGCTGTGTGTTTGGGGGTGTGTGTGGGTTTGCGCAGTGGATGGGGTGTGTGTGGGGTATGCTGTGTGTTTGGGGTGTGTGTGTATGTGTGTGTGTGTGCACAGTGGATGGGTGTGTGTGGGGTATGCTGTGTGTTTGGGGGTGTGTGTGTGCACATTGGATGGGTGTGTGTGGGGTATGCTGTGTGGTTGGGTGTGTGTGTTTGTGTGTGTGTGCACAGTGGATGGGGTGTGTGTGTGGTATGCTGTGTGTTTGGGGGTGTGTGTGTGTGTGTGTACAGTGGATGGGGTGTGTGTGGGGTATGCTGTGTGTTTGGGGGTGTGTGTGTGTGTGTGTGTTTGTGTGTGTGTGCACAGTGGATGGGGTGTGTGTGGGGTATGCTGTGTGTTTAGGGGGGTGTGTGTGTGTGTTTGTGTGTGTGTGCACAGTGGATGGGGTGTGTGTGGGGTATGCTGTGTGTTTGGGGGTGTGTGTGTGTGTGTGTGTGTGTGTGTGCACAGTGGATGGGGTGTGTGTGGGGTATGCTGTGTGTTTGGGGGGGTGTGTGTGTGTGTGTGTGTGTGTGCACAGTGGATGGGATGTGTGTGGGGTATGCTGTGTGTTTGGGGGTGGGGGGGCGGTCTCGTTGCATTAGGCTCGGGCCCCGGGCCCCGCCTCCCCGGCCCTGGTTATTGGCACCGTCCCCACACCCCATCACTCATCCGGGCCTGTCATCCATCATGCACCGCGATCAATGGAGGGCCAGCCATTCATCACCTGGGGAGGGGGGGGGGGAGGCATGGCGGTAACACTGCTCTCCTCTCTCCGTCGAGCCAGAGGAGGGATGGAGGGAGAGACAGAGGGGGGATGGAGGGAGAGACAGAGGAGGAGGAGGATGTGGGCAGGGAGAGCAGCTGGGAGAAACCGCTCTGGCCCTGCCAGTCTGGTTAGCGGGCGACACTGATTGAGCTGTCCAGAGAGAGTGAGAGAGAGAGGGAGGGAGAGGGGGGGGAGAGAGGGTGAGAGAGAGAGGGAGGGAGAGACCGACTGATACCAAGCCCTCTGCTGCACAGTTCTCAGCTCCCTGCTGGCAGTGACAGTGTAATGTCCTCTGATATCCACAAAGACAGAGTTTATGTATAAATGGTCCTGTTTTAACTGGCATTGCAGTATGAACTTATTCTATTTGTACATAAGTTGGCCTATTATGCCTTTTGATGAACATAAAATTTAGTTTTGATCAGAAACATTCCACCTTAACTACTTGGTTGGATATGCAACACTTTTTGTCATTTTCCGGGCCTGTTATACCTTTTGAACTGCATACATTTTAATGGGAAAAAACCTTTCCAACTACCTATGCATATGCAACAGGGGGAGGATTCTCATTTTCTGGCCAACTTTGGCATTTCTTAATGAATGATCTATTTGACCTTGTGGTTGTTCTTCACCAAGTGGTGCTGATGTAGTAAGCCGTCAAATAATATTATTGAAAACAAATTGCACAAGTGGCATCAGGTTTTTCCTTGCTTTAATGCCAAGTATATGACACATTTCTGGGCGCTACTTTCCAAATTTCGATAACACGGCAAACTGGTCTTTAAAAACATCTGGCGAGCTGCGGACGGCTCCCGTGTGAGATTTACGGTTGGGCCGATACATGTGACTGGGAGGCGTGATGTTGCGAGTGCTCAGTGTCTCCTGTGAGATTTAGAGCAGAGATCTTCCAGGGTCCAGTCCAGCGTCGCTGTGTAACCTGCAGACTCTGCGGGGCACGGGCTGTTCCAGCTGCTCTGCCTGCATTGGCTGCTCTGTGGAGAGGGTGTGTGTGTGTGTTTGTGTGTGTGTGCACTCAGGGAAACTGGAGGCTGTTTTCAGGAGCAGTTGGAAGGGTGCGTTTGACCTGGTAGCGACCTACTCCCCCCCCCCCATCCAGGAGCACAGAGGCAAAGGTGCGGGGGAGGGGGGCAGGGGTCAGGTGACAGGCCTGGTGGCCACGCCCGGTTTGGAGTGTCCCTCTCCTGTTTCAGCCGAGTCCCAGCTGTCCAACAACCCCCCCCCCCCCACCACCACCACCACCACCACCACCACCACCACACCCCCGGATTACAGGAGAGCAACAAAACGGTCTTTGTACGTGCGGGTTTCTGGATTCTGGACACTTGTGGCCCCACGACACGCTGTGACGCTTGGCGTGAGAGACCACACTCCCCAGGACAGCCACTGCTGTCTTTATGCAGCTCGTTTGGATGCAGTAATAGATTACACCCGGTTTAAAATGTGGAATAGTCCACAGTGGCTATACTGGTAATTGCAATCCGACTCTTCCATTTTAAATTATAGGGGTGTTACAGGTATGTAAAGAGGTGAGGATAGTCTTTCTAGAAAAGTTGATTAAGGATTCTGGTTTGGTTGGTTTCTGGACTATGTGTGCCAAAAGATTTCTAATTTTGTTATTATTATAATGGTTATCTTTACACAATGAGAGTACTTTCAGATGACTCATTTACACATAAAATAACACTAAACATATGTTTACTTTTGGAGATATGACCCCTCAAAATTGGTCCCTGGTGAAAAAAGTTTTTTTTTTCACCAGGGACAAATATCTCCTCAACTAAAATGCACGTTTTCTGAGGCTGGATATGAATTATCCATATAGAATTACCTCTAAATACAAATTCTCACAGATTTAGGGCTTTTCCCTATAAAGTTACGGACGTGTAAAATCACATTTTGTGCCGTGGTGCATTCTTCATTGTGACACCTGGGAAAATTCAAATGGCTGTACTGGCAAAACCAAAGGGAGTAGGAAGCTCAAATTTCCATGAGGTCTACATCTCATCATTATCTACCAACACAGACAAAGAAACGAATCAGAGGGGTGCTGTGGTGCAACCTCCTGAAGTTTGCATGGAATGGCCCGTATCTTTGTTTTGTTATTGTCAGTTACCTTGGGCTGCATGTGTCCTCTTGTGTGTGTGTGTGTATGTGTGTGCATGTGAGAGACAGAGAAAATATGTTTGTACATGTGTGAATGTGTTTGCATGTATGCTTGTATATACTTGTTTTGTGTGTGTGTGTGTGTGTGTGTGTTTGTGTATGAGTTTGCGTGTGGCTATGAGTACAAGTTTGTGTGTGTGCATCTGTGTGTATGACTGCAAGTGTGTGAGTGTGTGGGTATGAGTTTGTGCGTGTGTATGAATGCAAGTTTGCGTGTTCATCTGTGTGTATGACTGTATGTGTGTGTGTGTGTGTGTGTGTGTGTGTGTGTAACAGAACCCTTGTTCTGTCCTTTTTACCATCCGGCCATTTACACCTTGTTGGCCAGAGCTGTGCTTCATGAATGTTTGATCTGCTGTCTGTCAGCCTTACTTTGTCACACAAACACCAGTGTGTCTGAACAGGATGTGAGCTCAGCAGAGGAGCCCCCTGGGTAATAGGAGCATGGAGAGGAGAGGAGGGGAGGGGGAGAGGCCGTGGAGGAGGAATATTAGAGTCGCTGGTGTAACCTGAAACAGCCGTTCAGGGGTCACCTGTTCCTGGGGGTCTGAAACTCATCCTCCTGCGTCTGAGACAGAATCACCAACGTCGTGTCAGAAGTGTGCCTGTGCACCTGTGTGCCTACAGTACTGTGTACTGTCTCAGACACATGCACAGAGTAAAGATGCTTTCAAAAGTAATTCAATGGAAAGTCTCTAAATATTGAAAGAAATTAGTATAAATGGCAGTAAACAGTTAAAAACTAAATCAAATCAATATTTGTTGTGACCATCCTTAGCCTTTGAAAGTGCATCAGTTATTTTAGGCACGCTGTCCTGCAGTTCTATAAGACAATCAGCAGGGAGGTTGTTCCAAGCATGTTGGAGAACTCGCCACAGTTCTTCTGCAGACTTTGGCTGTCTCGTATGCTCTGGCGGGGACATCCAGACAGGATTGATCAAGTTGTTTTTTTAATCTGAAAAATGGACTATTACTTTATGTCTTACTTTATTTAATTCAAAATACAAACATTTTATAAAATTAATGAAATGATGAATTCATTGGAAATCTTAAATCTGCTCTTTTCTACTGACACACCAATGCAAAACAAAACATTTTTTAGACCAAATTTTGATAAACAAAATCTAGGAATTTTTCACAGTACTGTATGTCCTTGAGTACCTGTATGTGTCTGTGTACATGTGCGAAGTATGTATGTTTACATTATAATGAAAGTGGGTGACTTTGGGAAACCTAAGTGGGTGAAATGTACACATATTGCGGTATATTACATTTCCGTGAAGGCAGTATCGTGGTTCAGTATCTAGACTTTCTCGGAACAGGCAGCCAAAAATGATTTACTGGACGATTTACTGGAGAAGCACAAAAAAGAAAGATGTCCTTTCTTTTATCAGAAAGAGGTTCTGTTCAACTGAAAAAATAACATTTTCAGTCAAATTGACCTTTTTCTGTTTACTGCTACAAATCATCCCTCAACTATTCAACTTTCAGGATAATACCACCTTTTGAATGATTACGCAATGTGTATGGTGAAATTAGTATAATTATTATACTTAATTAATCATTTCTATCTTTGGGTGATTTTGGATGATATTACAGGATTCTGAATTTTTATAAGTGCATCGTCATCCTATGATCATGAAACTTTGCAAACCTTTACTCCATATCCTGGAGAGTGTTTTGAGCCAATTGGCTTCTTGTTCTAAGCTTTTGGGGCGGGTACAGCATCACAAATCTCAGAGTTAGATCATAATTTTTCTTCATGATGAATCCAAAATTTCTAGAAAAATTACTATTGGTACTGGTGATAAAAAAAAAGAAGAAGAAATAGCTCAAAATAATCTTCAAACATGTCTTATTTAGAATGTGAATTAATTATAATGATATCTTGGTTCAGACTGCTACAAAAATGTTTGAATTTGTAATTTCCGCCATCTTGAATAAAGTATGCAAATTAGCTCATTTACATATCTTGTCGGAATTTATCCAAGTCCATACGTCATGATAGTTGAAGTATGTACCTCTGAAATGATCTGGAAAACCAAAGATGCGTTTTCAGTGGAACATAACCTGAATGCAAAAAGAACAGACACACTAGTAAGAGTCCATCTTGGCCATAGTGTGGTAAAAAGGTAATGTGCAGTGTAATGGATGACTGAGTGACAGACAGACAGGCACTTTTACTGCATGCAGACCGTGGTCTTGGGCATTTGTTTTTGTCCATTAAAGAAGTAGAAAATAAAAGAAGCATAAAACGTCTCTCTCATTGCTGCATCCGGCCTGACCTTTTAACAACAGGCCGGGTTGCTAAGTGAATTTCGGCAACCCCACAAAAGAAAATTACCGCCTGTAATGTTCTGCCGTCGGAGAGGAGACTTATGGCCGCAGAGGTAATCAAATTAGAGTCCCGGGCGCCGTAAAATGGGAGTGGCTGTGACCTCATCACGCCCCTCCCACATCCGAGGTGATGTAACCGGGGTGAGGTCACCGGACGGCTGCCCCGCGACCTCTTGACCTCTCGACCTCTGGGTTGGTGCGCTTTGCGGTCGGGCGCGTGGAGGTGTTTCTTTTCAGGCCTGCCTGGTATCGGCGCTCGGGCGGGTTAAAGCAGGAGCGCGAGTGACCGGCGGATACGTTTGTACCTGCTGAAGCTTTAATGAGGACGATAAAGACTCGGCGTATCCTGTGGCCACGCCGCCGGCTCGATTGCTTCGGAGATCGGCGAAACCCAAGACCTTTATCTGCCGTTATTTAGGTTGCTGTTTGGTTTGCGTTACGTTCAGAAGTAGCCGAAAAAAAAAAAAAGGAAGACTTCCAGCAACAGCTGCAATAGAATGACTAAAAAACACGGTTGTTCTAATGTTTACTAGGGGCTTTGCTCTATGTCTTTGTAATACTAATTAGCTGCTTGTTAACATGTTATTTGATATTAGTATAATACAGTTATAACCCATTCTTACATTGATCAAAGTGACAACTCGCAATGTGTAAAATAATTAAATGAAATCCTAGCCCTTCTGTTACTTGACAATGGTCTGTGTTCCGTACTTGCTTGTTTTCATGAACAGAAACAAGGGTCAGGTTACTCAGTATTTGCTGCTGAAATATTGGATCTGAGAATGGCCGTTAATGCATAAATCTGCATGGGGAATATTCAGTGAAGCTGGTCAATAAGAAAGGGTTTGGCATCTGTAAATCACCACAACAAGTAAATGAGTCAGTGAACGAATGGATTTTTTTTCCTTCTTAATGTAGTGGGGCCTTGGTGCGGACATAACTCAAGAGGGGGGAGAGAGAGGGAGAGAGAGAGAGAGAGAGAGAGAGAGAGAGAGAGAGAGACCAGGTCCTCCACTAAACGGACAGGTCGAGGAATCGACATTTTGGCTGACCTCCGTTGACCCCCCAGCCCAATCAGACTAATGGTGGTCAGAGGGTCCGTGCCCCCCCCCACCCCCCGTACGTCTTCACGCCGTGGGGCAGTAACCTGGCCTTGATTGACAGGCCCCGCTCTAACCGCCAGCATTGGCACTTCAGCCCAGGGGAGGGCCTTGTTAGGCCTGACCTCACTCTTTCCCGGGGGCAGTTAAACTAAACGGCCTCCAGTGCCGATCACTTTATAATACAGGGGGGGGGTCTAACCATAGACTGGAGAAAGATACGGACCAAGTGCCTGTTATGTGTTTGGAAGGCCGGGAAGTCAAGTTTACCAGTGCCGCCATTTTGTACAATCTGGAGCCAGAGATTGTTCCTGATGACTAAGAGCTTAAAGAAAATCGGCAGATAGGGAGGCAGTGTGAGGCCTGGTTCTAACCAGAGTACACTCTGCGCATGGTCTCCATTACCAGGTCAGAGCACCAATCCACAAATGGGTCACATTATTTTTTGCCTTTAGCTTGTATACATTTTATTTACATTTTTCTTTTAATTTGGCACACAACTTGGCGCTGAGCTTGTTCAATTCCCAACCTAGTTTGAAATATCAGTAACCCCTCTGTTAATTTGGAAGAGTGCTGACAGCTGCACTTCTCCTACAAAACACTTAATGTCGCCAGCTGCCACAGACTGTGGCTGAACATGTATAGGGTGGAGTCCGAGGAAGACCTTTCAGCTTTGACTGCAGTCTATGGGTGCCCAGCGGGGTAGAGAGTGATGAAACGCAGAGCCCTAACCTACTGAGCCATCCCAAACCCTACGAGAGGATCCACACAGGGCTCAAACCCAGAGCCTCCATCTTGTGAGGCAGCTGTGCTGACCACCGCATCACCATGCCACTGTATCCCGTGTCTGTGAGGATTGAAGTTTTGGGTTGGGGGGGGGTGTGGAGTTGGTGAGAGGATTAACACCCTTAAGCCCCAAAGTTCCCTGATCTTCCTTGTTGAGCCTTGCTGAGACCCCCCTCAGCTGTGTGTGTAGAGCTTTAATCTGGGGGGGGGGGGGGGGGGGGGGTTCATTCATGATGTCAGCTTGCGTAGATCCTCTGTAGACTCATACAGCAGCCAGGTCCACTAATACAGTAGAGCTTCCATATGACGTGCAGATCAGTAGATCTGATACAGTAGAGCATCCATATGACGTGCAGATCAGTAGATCTGATACAGTAGAGCATCCATATGACGTGCAGATCAGTAGATCTGATACAGTAGAGCATCCATATGACATGCAGATCAGTAGATCTGATCGAGTAGAGCATCTATGTGACATGCAGATCAGTAGATCTGATACAGTAGAGCATCCATGTGACATACAGCTCAGTAGATCTGATACAGTAGAGCATCCATATGACATACAGATCAGTAGATCTGATACAGTAGAGCATCCATATGACATACAGATCAGTAGATCTGATACAGTAGAGCACAGGTGCCAAACTCCAGTCCTGGAGGGCCGTAGTGTCTGCTGGTTTTCGGGGTGTTCTGGGTTCATTCAAGTCATTGATTCATTAAAGTATCCAGACACCTTGTTCTCAAGGCCTTAATTGGCCTTAATTGGCAGCTGATTGAAAGGAAACCACAAAAACCCGTAGACACTGCGGCCCCCTGGGGATTAAGTTTGACACCCCTGCAGTAGAGCATCATAGTAGAGCATCCATATGACATACAGATCAGTAGATCTGATCGAGTAGAACATCCATATGACATGCAGATCAGTAGATCTGATACAGTAGAGCATCCATATGACATACAGATCAGTAGATTTGATTGAGTAGCGCATCCATATGATCTACAGATCCAAATAGGGTTGGGAACCGAGAACCTTTTTCAAATTAGAACCGGATCCAAAATTCCAAGAACCGGGTTACCGCTAAGAAATTGTAATTTTGGTTCTGCATATTGGTTCCTAAATGTGCATTTGTAAATGTACTCATGTATATTTCGAATAAACAGCCTTGATTAAGCGATTGCAAACTGTCACTTTGAACAAAAATTGCACTTTGAATATGTGAATTATAAATGCATATAATCACAAAAAGCTATGTTTTAAGTGAAAATTTTCTCAAAAGACAGGAAATTAAAATTGATCAACCCTAACGGGAACATCAGCCTGCTCTTCATTGAGGTATCAGCACAGATCTGTGACAAAAAAAATAATTTTCACGTGTGTTTTGAGAGTATGTTTTTATAAAGCATGCCCAAAGTGTCCAAAAAGCTCTCCTAAAAGGAATACCATAATGCTGTCTAACCAAACACATGCATCACATTGAAAACTAAAAATTAGGTTAACCAGAGCCCCATTAGCCAGTACAATTACAGGTTTATCTATAGCAGGTGGACAGGTTATGGACAAACAAACATAAAACTATTTACAAAAGTAAAATCTCAGAATATACACAGATCAATATGATGTCAGCTGTACCACAAAACTTCAACTCACACACACGCTAAAATAAACTATTCTTTGATATTGATGTATCCTACAGGCATGTTTGCATAACAACCAGATAAATACCCCGAGGGTAAGCTAAAAACATACACTCAGTGAGCACTTTATTAGGTATTCATTAGACTTATTTTTTAGACTTCTACTGCTGTAGCCTATCCACTTAGAGTTATGATGTGTTGTGTGTTCTGCTCTTCTGCTCACCACTGTTGTAATGTGTGGTTATTTGTGTTACTGTCGCCTTCCTGTCAGCTTCGACCATTCTGGCCTTTCTCCTCCGATGTCTCTCATAGACAAAGTGTAGAACTGCTGTTCACTTTTTTTTTTTTGGTTTTTCACACCATTCCTTGCAAACTCTAGAGACTGCTGTGCATGAAAATCCCAGGCGATCAGCAGTTGCTCAAACCACCCTGTCTAGCACAATTATTCCACAGTCAAAGTCACTTAGATCACATTTCTTCCCCATTCTGACATTTGGTCTGAAAAACAGCTGAACCTCTTGACCTACTCTGCATGCTTTTATGCATTTAGTTGCTGCCACATGATTGGCTGATTAAATATTAGCTTTAACAAGCTGGTGTACAGGTCTGCCTAATAAAGCGGTCACTGAGTGTACATTTGTTACATATTTTCTATGTGGTACAATTTGGCATTTATCAAATATTGAGTGATTCATTTGGATTCATAATCTGGTTTCCAGACGGTGACGGCGTGTGCTGCTCTGATTGGTGTCGTTGCCCGTGAGCAGAAAGCCTTTTTCCACCAGCAAGTCACACAACAGAATGCCAGGGATAAACGGTGCTACTTCTCCACCAGATGTTTGTCGACTGAAATGGGTTCTTCCCAATGCGCACAATCCACTCCATAACACAACCGTAAGTGGGTGAACTACACTGACCAGCCCACCTGCTCAAGAGAATGTGCTTCAGTTTTCTTCTGTCTTATATTAGTAGTCCACCGCTTGATGTTGTTGAAGTGAAAATGACTCCAGGGTTAGGCCTGAATATTCCAAATATTGACAAACATTATTATTATTTTTGACAATGTTACACATGTTGTGAATTGTAACCATGATGTTACTGTTTGTGTTCTGGTACAGAAGAGCATATGAAATCCTCTCTCTTCATGAAAACAAAAGCCTCTGCCTCTGAACATACATGGATTCTGAGATGCATCCTGGCAGGCAGACACACACACCCTCACGCACACGCACACCCCCCACACACACACACACACGCACACACACACCCTCACATGCACACACACACACACCCCACACACACACACGCACACACACACATACCCTCACACACACACGCACACACACACACGCACACAGACAGACACACACACACACAGACACACACCCTCACACACAGACACACACACTCACGCACACACACACACACACACATGGCTTATGACCTTTGGAGCCCCAGCAGCTGTGAATGAGGTGTGTTGTGTTCAGAAACAGCCCGAGCCTGAAGCTCCCGCTCCATATTGAGATCCGTTGAAGACTAATTGACGTCTTACAGGATCCAGGAAATCCCCCCCCCCCCTTCCCCCAGTGTGTACAGGGGCCATGCAGATGTTCAGCTGTGCGCTAATCCAGCCAAGTCCTCTGTGTCCAGGATTAACCCCCCTTCCCCCATCTGGAGACTGAGCAGTGACCTCAGGGCCGCAGAGCTGGGCCTCCCATCCTGACTGGGTCCTGGGGTCTGACCAGCCCATGAACAGGCACCATCCCCAAATCTCACTCAAAATAAAACTGTCCTAAATTTAAAGCGCTCAACTCACCCTAACGTAGGCAATACTGGAATCCATTTTTTGCAAGTCTACAAGAGACATGAACTTCTGTAGTATTGAGTGAACACCATGTGCCCTGGGAGCATCTCTGTGGTGAGGGGGATTTTGACTAAATTCAGGTGTCTCACAAAGATTTAACACTTTTTAGCTTGCTGCAATTAAAACATTGAAGCCTCTTCTAGAATAAGGCTGTAATCATGCATTGAATGAGCGAAAGGTGATTTTTCCTTTATCATTCCGTAAGGGGTGGGGGTGAGGCTTTAATGGTCATGTACAAGCTGACTAACTATATCCCTGCAGTGTTCTGCACTGGTACAATGCCAGGCTGGTATTGATACACTCATGCCTTAGGAGAAGACAAGAAATGTGTCTGGTGTGAGAATATATTCAGGAACCATACAAAACAGATCGCTTCTGCTCTGCTGTTATGAGTTCTGGAATGTTACATTTGTGCTGGAGTTCTGGAATGTTGCATTTGTGCAGGAGTTCAGGAATGTTGCATTTGTACATGTGTTCTGGAATGTTGCGTTTTGCAGGAGTTCTGGAATGTTTCATTTGCGCAGAAGTTCAGGAATGTTGCGTTTGTACAGGTATTCTGGAATGTTGTGTTTTGCAGAAGTTCTGGAATGCTACGTTTCGCAGGGGTTCTGGAATGTTGCATTTTGCAGGAGTTCTTCAATTTTGCGTTAGGAGTTCAGTTGTCTGCTGCAGGAGCATTCTCCCAGGCTGATACATCACTTTGCCACAACCTAAGATGATTTACACAGCCAAAATTCCACCTGCCCTCCTGTTTAAACATGAATTTAATTTGGTCCCCACTGTAAACTGATTACCCTCTGGTAATGGGCATGTTACCCTGATTCCTGCTACATACTGGTGTATCAGACTAGTCGAGGAAAGTGATCTATCACATATGTTTTACACACAATATATTATTGAACTTACAAGTTTTTTAAGTAAATAAGTAGTGATTGACTGAAAACAGATGGATTTGAAGACCAGGGAAATCTTATTTCCTCAGCTGGGTCTAATGACAACAGATGGTGGTGACGTATTGCACAGAGAGAGAAAGTGAGAGAAAAACAGAGAGATAATTGCCTTAGGACAATCAGAGTGGATTTGTAACGTATTGCTCCATAATATCCAGACTTTCCAGATTGTTTCCTAAACAACCACAAAAAAAATCCAATATATCATGGCTAGGGGGAAAAGCAATTCAAATGCCTGCAAAAGAGGGCAGTATGCATTTAACCTCTCAGCACCCTGCTACTGGGGCTGTTCGGTCTTTCCTGGAGAAAACATTTTAATTTTGGTTTTCTGTTTTCTTTTCCTTTTTCCTTACTTATGTAAAGATGTATCATTCAAACTTAAATTCCCCTGGCTCCAGAGCAATTCAGCGTTTTCTTTACTGATCTGTTCAGGCTCAAAGCGTTTTTGTTTTTTTTGCGACCGCGTCAGAAGTCTCAGTGGTGCCTGGAGACACCGGAGCACCTCATAATCCCGCGCCGCGACATAACTTTAATTAAACTCCTTTTAATTAAAGTCCTTCGTCTCTTATTAGCCCCTGTAATTGATTTCATTTCGCCTTTCTCCCAGGTATTGGCTCGACCCTTAGTCAGGCTGATTAATTAATCAATTGATTTATCCCTGTGTGTACGCACGCGTGTGTGTATGTGTATGTGTGTGTGTGTGGGGTTTTTTGTTTTCTGTTACGGGTGGTGGGGTTTTGTACATGTTCATAGTTAGATCTGTGTACATGTAGTTCTGTTCTGTTTCATTGTGTGTGTTTCCCCTCTGGTTTCATTTCAGTAATTCACTTTTGTCATTCCTTAGTAGATTCCTCTGTCAGCTAATCATCTGGATTGCCTGCAGCTGGAGTCACCCAGTTAACCCGTCATCATACACACCCTATTTAAGTTCTTTGTTTGCTCCCAGTCAAGAGATGTGGCAGGTGTCAGAGTTCTGTTTTTTTTTTTTTGGTTTTTTTTGGGAAATGTTTTTTTTTTTTGGTTTTTTTTCAGTTTACCAGCTGTTTGGTAACTTTTTTCTCTTTTTGTCTTTTTTCTACATTCAGCCGGACGCAGGGTTCGAGAGGTAGGGAACTTAGGTATCCGCCTGCAGGTCTACATCTTGTCCTGCACCACATGTAGACTTCTCTCTGTATTAGTACAACAGTTAGAGCGGTGACACTAACCCATGTCTTTGGGGTGCTAGCGCGCCTGTCAAGGGGGTTAGGCTAGGGGGATTAGTCCTGGGGTTGTTTTTGTGTGTTTAGGTAGGGTTAGTTTGTTTTGGGCTTTTTCTTTTAGTAGTCGCTGCATAGCTCAGGGGGTTGGGTACATGTTGTGTCTCGGCCCTGTGTTCCGGTTGTTGTTTTTTTTTTGTTAATAAATTGTTACAACTATTTGGTGTCACTGCCTCCTCCATTTCCACACCCTCCCTGTCTATGTTACGCCGGCGGCCTCCGACCATCAGAGGGGGGGCGTAACATTTTCTAAGAGGATTTTTCTGTCGTGGCCCTTCTGCAGCATTCCCAACGTTCTGGACAGAGGCACAGCAATGCGACCTCTAATGGGAGTGAAGTCTAGTGGAGACAAAAGGCCAACGCCATACAGCCAAGCAGATAACTCCTCCAGGCCTGAGATATCTCCATTTCCCCAACAGAACAGACATTGTGAAGATGTTAATAAACACAATGGCAAGTGTACGGATTTCATGTCAATGCACCTACACCAATTATTGCAGCTTTATGCATTGATCATCAACTAAAAAGGTCAAAATGTAAAATGTAATATACACTCGATGAGCACTTTATTAGGTATTCATTTTTTCAACTTATTGGTCTTCTGCTGCTGTAGCCTATCCACTTAAGAGATTTGATGCATTGTGTGTTCAGAGATGCTCTTCTGCCTCCCACTGTAGTAATGTGTGGTTATTTGCATTACTCTCACCCGTCAGTTTTGACCAGTCTGGCCCTTCTCCTCTGACCTCTCTCATTAACAAGGTGTTTTTGCCTGTAGAACTGCTGCTCACTGGATGTTTCCTGATTTTCGCACCAGACCGAGACTGTTGTGCATGAACATCACAGGAGATCAACAATTTCTGAAATACCCAAACCACCCTGTCTAGCACCAACAATCATTCCATGTTCAAATCACTTGTATCAAATCTCTTCCCCATTTTGACATTTGGTCTAAATAACAGCTGAACCTCTTGACCACGCCTGCATGCTTTTATGCATTTAGTTGCTGCTGCATGATTGGCTGATTAAATATTTGCATCAACAAGCTCATGAACAGGTCTACCTAATAAATTGTTCACTGAGTACATATGAACTTGATATGCTGTGTAGTTTTATACCTGAATATGTAGTATTGTAGTCATTTTGGTAAACTACATTACTTGACTGAAATGAAAGTGAAACAAAAGCTATTGCTGCCACTAGATTAAATTAGCACATTGCAATAATTGATCGTCCATGGCAATTTTTAATCAGTGATGCTTCATCTAATGGTGCCTATTCAAGTATGTGACGTGTAAGACACTGGGGTCTTAAAACTAGAAGAAACCTTAATTGCTGGAGAACCCACAATTTATCAAAGGATGTGTTTTTAACGTAGGCCTACAAATTGGACACCGTTCTAATTTCCGAAGCCGACCCTGGCATGCCATTTTGCCCTTGAAAAATGAGCGTGTCAGCCATTTTGAGGTGCTCTTTTGCATGCACGAGAGCCAAATGTCATATAATCATAAAATATTTCACCGCTCTGCCCTCACTGCAAATAAACCACGTACCCTACCTGTGGTCAGGCTCTGCCAGCCCCCGCTCCCTCTCCTAACACTGTGTCTGTAATATGTCAGTTAGTGCTGTTTTTGAATAATGCGGGGCTGATAGGTGGGATTCATATCATTAGCGTCTGCACGCACATACAAACTGATAACCGCCCTCCCTGTTCACATCTACACAGCCGTCCTGTACGCCAGTGTTTCTTTGCCTGGGGGCCCCCTGCGTACTGTATGCTGGCTTTTGTTCCACACTTCAAAAAATAAGTCAAACTCAACAAGTGTCTTTAATCTTATATTTAGCCTTACTGTAAAATCTCATTTGTATTACTTGTTCGCTGAATAAGACAAACAAGATGAATCAAGAGAATAATATTGCCAAAGAGGTGAGACTGTTTTAACTCATTTCAGGATTTGCCAATGGGGTAAGACAATTTCACTTGTCAAGTGAACTGAACATTAAACAAGCTAATATTTTCTACTTGAGAGAAATAAATTAAGATTTTCGGTACTAAAACACATAAGACAGACTTCTTTTTGCAGTGCAACCATAATAACAAGCGCTGTATTGTAATGAGCAGCTAACTGTTCTCGAATAGACACTTTTACAGTTTATTGAATGACGAGTCACCCTTTTAAAGGCAAATTATGCCAGAAACAGCTAAGTCCTGTATTTACATCCCAGGAATCAGTCAGACCAGTTTAGGCTTTCATTTGCAGTGCTGTATTTACTATATGGAAAAGAATTGAAGTTGAAAGAGGTTCCATTTTTAATTGATTCAATTACAGACTAACAGGTAAAATCAATTGGGTCCAATTTACTGAGTGTCGAATCCTGAGAAATAAAGAATTATACGCACACTGCTTTCGATTGCTCCCATTTGCTGTTTAATAAAGAGACAGTGTTTCAACCAACAGGTCTTCATCAGGAACCAAGAAAAACACTTTGTAACATTATCTTGCGTTGTATTACATTGTACTAATTTTGCGTGTTTCATAAATTAATGTTCTCATTTAATATTTTCATTGAATTTGCATATATTGCAACCATCACTCACCTCTCTAGTCACCAATTTTTTATACACGTGTACAGTATACACTCAGTGAGCACTTTATTAGGTATTTATCAGATTTCTGCTGCTGTAGCCTATCCACTCTGAGGTTTTTGATGCCTTGTGTGTTCAAAGATAGTCTTCTGCATACTACTGTTGTAATGTTTGGTTATTTGCTTTACTGTGAGCTTTGAGCAGTCTGGCCATTCTCCCCTGACCTCTCTCATTAACAACGCGTTTTTTGCCTGCAGAACTGCTGCTCACTGGATGTTTTTTTGTTTGTTTGTTTTTTTGCACCATTCTAGAGACACTAGCGACTGTTGTGCGTGAAAATCCCAGGAGATCAGCAGTTTCTACTCAAACCAGCCTGTCTGGCACCAACAATCATTCCACGGTCAAATTCACTTAGATCACATTTCTTCCCCATTCTGACATTTGGTCTGAAACATAGCTGAACCTCTTTACGTCTGCATGATCTTATGGATTTATTTATCACATGATTGGCCAATTAAATATTTGCCTTAACAATGCTGATGTATAGGTCTACCTAATAAAATGCTCAGTGAGTGTATATAATGGGCTATTCAGATGTTCTTCTTGATACCTAATGACGCACTGGTCAAAACATTTCTTTATTAAACACTGACTAAAGCATTGTGAAGGAACTCCTTTTTTCATATGGCTCTATAGATTTTTTTGCCAAGTACCTGTCAATAGTTTTAGATGTACATACCTTCTGTCTCGTTTGGAAAGCTACCTGAAACCATGATGAGAGGAGATGGTGAGAGGTCCCCGACAGCAAATGGCAACAAGCCAGACCTGCGTTTTGTCAAAATATGTTGAACCACATCATTATGTGGTAGAGCTTAAACACATTTTCAACAACATTAATTGGTCGAGAGGTCGGCTTCGACAAAAACTAGCATGCACAGTGGGTCACAGGGTTGAGATGTGCTGGTGTACTGCAAGACCGGCTGAAAGCTAGATGGATATCGCCCTCTAGTGGTGACAGTAGAAATGATCAACTGCTTGAATATTCATCTGGCAAATCCAGTCTTTTTCCATAAAAAATACAAAAAAAGAAGACTGCCGTTCTTTAAAGTACAAAAACCTGAAGCTTATTAATGTGTGATCCAGCTCACGGTGAGAAACTGAGTTTTGATCAGCTGATATGCACGCAGCCACCAGAGAACTGACAAAATCCCTGCGCTTCCAGAGGTATGGCACATACTTGAAGCATGGCTGGACTATATAATTACATCTAACAGTTTATTCATTTTTCAGTTCCAGTTTGGACCGGTTTATGTAGCGAACAGCACAGAGAGAGCCCAGTCCCTCTGGACACCAATACGGATCTCAGTGGCTTCCTACAGCGTGACAGGATCCAGGGCATTTAGGCCCGAATCACTTTCCCTGGTTAAAACTAGTTTATTCAGACGAACATGCCTGGCTCGTTGTGAGGTTGTTCTCCTCAAACTCCCCGTAAGGTTAGCTAAGCACATGAGACAGGCAAAATGTTGAAAAAGAATGACGAGTTTTGTTTTTGTTCATGATGGGTAAAAAAAAAAGTTAGGATTTGCACAGATTACAACATTGTCTTTGTTTTAGAAGTACATTCTTACAGCTCTTGCCTTGCTCCTTTGTAAAAAAAAAAAAATACATATATTACTTGGAGAAAACAGACAATAATAAAAGGATACTGTATCACACCTTTTGATATAAAATGTTACACAATGTACAAACTAGTATAGTATAGTAACCAGAAATGGAAGTGTAAGCAGAACTTACACACATTCAGGAGGCAGATCAGGAGCCATGTTCTATTCCTACATGTGACACTTTCATTGCAACCTTGTGCTAGCTTCTACACTTAACCTGAATTGGCCTTCTATGTAAATTGTGACAATGAAAATTGATAATATATCATAATGTAATGACACGGCATGCTCTGTTTGGGCCATAAACAGCGTCACTGTTTTACTATCAAAGTGCATGCTGGTATCTACTGGATATTAACCGGGCTGCACGCATGGAAGTGATGCTTATTGACATGGTCCTCGTGGCTGTCTTAATTTTACAGCAGATTGGTCCTTGCGGCCTGTAAAGGGTGTGTGTGAGAGTGACGCAATGAATGTAGAGAAGTTGTGGTGTCATAAATAGTCAGTAAAACGGTAAAATTGGACAATTGCAACCGTGCATCTGCAAAATGATATCCTATCCATATCCCTCTGCTCTAGTTTAGAATTATTCTTCATTGAAAGCCTGCCAAATAAAGACATTTGGAAATAAATGCAAGTGTAAGATATTTAAGAGCTCTCTCGTGACGCTAAAAGGCAAATATATTTACATATGTAGTTTTCACTAACCCGTACAGAGGTGGGACGTTTATGCGTGCAAAGAGGATGTTGCTCGGGACGATTTTCCATTTTAATCAAAATCAGTGCCCCTGGATGGCCTTCCACTACCCCCTATCTGTACACCCAATTCGGCCATCAATCACGGCGCGTGCTCGAATTATTACACTGTTGATTAAATTAGTAAAAGCAATCACAATTTTGAAGCAAGTTAATTGGGAGAATTTATTTAGCTCGCCGGACAGTTTTACGTGTATTTGATTAAGTATTATAAGGTTTGTTTTTCTGATTTTGCATAATTTACCTTTAAATCCTGCGCAAAATGATCTGGTGCACCATTAACGACTGTAATAAACTCTTTTTAAAAACGCCCCTGTTTATGATTTATCTGCCACATCCGTGTCTCTCCTGCTGCCGTCTGGCTCCCTGACAAATAGGCTGGATGTAATCTTTCGGCCAGCCCGTAAATCCAGTTTGCGAAGGTTGCTCGATTCACGGGAAAAGTTAGAGAGGTGAAAGCGAGTTTACACGCGCCCTCTAGAAACTGCAAGTCCTGCACGCCCCGCGCTTCGTTGGGTGCAGTGAGGTGCGGTGCCGTTGATGTTGGCAACCGCGAATCACTTCTGTAATTGGATGGGAAAATTGTTATGGCATGCGTTTTATGACATGGATTAACTAAATCGCATTTCTGCTATTAACCATCATAATTGAGTGTCATAGCATAGCCAAATGTTGTTGGAGATCAGATTTCTATTTGAAATGTAGCTGCTACCGCTCTTTGTGAAACCAAACTACAAGGGCCTTTTGGTGCCCTAAGGTAATCGGCTATCTGGCGAAATATTTATATTTTCAACATAGCCTACTGATAAAACATGAATCCGGTGATGATTGTTTTCCCGGATGAGTAGAAATTTTAATAAAGATTTTAGAATAGGCCTAGCCGAACCTGCCCCAACAATTTGGTGGCGGTAACGCGTGCAGTAGGCTATCCTATCCGTTTTTGATTGCTGTGAATGTGTTGTAAAAAGCCAAACCATTGTAAGGCATTAATATAGCCTATGTTTTAACAGGTCCATTTCGAATACAAGTAGTTTAGCATATGTCTACGTGCATTATCTCCATTACCCAATATTGTGCAAACCGTTTTCGATTTCGAAGTTGATTGTCCGAACAAAATTATAGGCCTAGTGAGTTTAAGATACTAGCCAAATTATGAGAGCCGTTTCTCCTTTAAATGCTGGTGTTGCCATAGCAATCTCAACCATCTATTTTTACGACAAGACGTAACGCGATATCGGAAATGAGCCTGCCGGATGGTAAGTAGTCTGTAGCCTACGTACGAACCATACAAATTATAAGTGTGGAATTAACTGAATGGGAGTGTTCAGACTGTTATATAAAACGTAATATAAAATTGCCGTACTGTCAACTGAAGTAAAAACGAAATTAGTTGTATTCGCATTTTTTAAATAACTGGATATTTGTCATTCTTACTTGTATTTGAGCTAGCTAGCTATCATACGAGCGAGTTGCGTTTCCAGTCCCGACCAGAATGTAGCTAGCTGTAGAGCTAATAATTAATAATGAAATACCAAAATGCGGACATGTTGAAAATGTACGCGTGGAACCAGTTTTGCATATTTGATCACTGCCTAGTTCAGCTGACACGTTGTCCACCCTATTTGGATCATGTTTGAGTAAGCAGCCAGCTATGTAGCTCGTCTAACTTGCAAGCCAGATACAATTCTGCATTCCATTTAAACTGCGTGTTTTGCCACAACGGGTTTAATGTTCCCCTACAAATCGTGCAAGACCAAACTGTTGTAGCTACATCCAAACCACGTGCTTAACACAGATTTGTAAAACGATAGCAACAAATCTTTTGTAAAAGCAATCCTGGTATTGTAGATACTATTTCACTGCAATTCGTTTAGGGGATTTTCCATTGTGTCTATGTATTAGTGGAATTCAAATCATGCTATCATGTTATGCTGCAATATTCTGCACAAAAGAGCCTTCATTTTTGTTTCATAATGGATAAGTGACACACTTTATTCAACCTCTGAATAACTGTCCTGCATTTGTGTGTGCGTTTTTGTCCGGGATACTAGCTGACAGGGACTCGCGGCTACGGTAGTGGCGCATTCGTCTGCGGGCAGCACCCCGTTCCCACAGCAACCGCAGGCCAGCGGACGATGTTGATCTGCGCTCCTGGAGGAGGAGAGGACGGGGCCTGCTGCAGGGACTCCCCGCAGCTCGGGGCTCGATTAGCCCGCCCATGCCTGTGATCCCGATCCCCCGACGGGTGCGCTCCTTCCACGGGCCACACAGTACGTGCATGCACTCGGCCTGCGGGCCGGCGCGCACGACGCAACTGGTGCACAGCAAGTACAACAACTTCGACCTGTACCTGAAGTCGCGGTGGATGTACGGCTTCGTCCGCTTCCTGCTCTACTTCGGCTGCAGTCTGCTGACCTCCCTCCTGTGGGTGGCGCTGTCCGCCCTCTTCTGCCTCCAGTACGTGGGCGTGCGCGTCTTCCTGCGCCTTCAGTACAAGCTGTCCGTCATTCTCCTGTTGCTGGGACACCGGCGCCTGGACTTTAGCGTTCTGAACGAGCTCTTCATCTACAGCATACACGTGACCATGTTCCTGGTGGGCGGTCTGGGCTGGTGCTTCATGGTTTTCGTGGACATGTAGTCACGTTCGGTGACGGGACAGCTACCGTCATGCGTCCCGTGCAGCGCCAACTTTAATTCTGCGCGGTATCGATGGGGCAGGATGGTTCAAGCTTCTTCTTAGTCCCAGAGGTTTCATAAAGATGTACATAGTCATCTCGTTCGGTGCCCATGCTTTACTGGGGATGGGCAGTGTTGCGAAGAGTGCGACTCACTGTGGGTTGTAACGTTGTGTCTGCCTGACAGTGAGCAGTTCTTGAAGCGGGTAGGAGGGGGGGGTCTGGGTGCAGGAGAAATTATGTTGAGCTCCATCACAGCGATGTTACTGGAGACTGGTTGTAGGTGCAGGTCAACGTGTTTGCAGCGGCCGCACCCATAACCGGCCAGTGTCCGGAAGGTTCTGAGCGTTGTGATTGGTTGTGTGTCGGCCAGTCTTGGGCACAAACTCAAGCTGTTGTGCTGCTCGTACAGCGCAACAGCACATTCCCGCCAGAGGCTTGCGCTGCTGCCAACCAAAAAATAAAAAAACGGAACACTCAGTGCCCTCTGCTGCCTTGTGGGATACTGTTGGGCAAGACTGTCATGAGTGAGTGGTTGGTGAAGAACAGGCTTTCCTATTGTTCTCGGATCAAGACGTAATGCGTCTCATAGCCTTTGTGCATACGCAAATCTGAGTCCTTCCTGTTGTGCTCGGGAAGATATTCCAATGAACCCCCTCCCCCTGCCCCCCCCAGGTAATTTTAGAAGGACCGGTTCATACTGTACGTGATTGTTGCCAATTGACGTCGTTATACAATGTCTGGAACAGGTCTTATGCGCCTTTTAGAATTGCAGGGCACATGTTGGTAGAGTGTTGAGTAGACAAATGTAACGTGATTGTGGCTGGTGTCCATGTAATGCTTTTTGGAATTTGTTTGGAAAGAGTAACGTTGATATTTGTAAATAAACTCAACTCTTTTGCCACTCTTTTGCTTCCGTTATTTGAAGGTAACCCCGGCTGACACAAAATGTTCTCCCAAAGTTACTGAGATGTTTTGTCAACATTGCCACAACATCGCAGTAATGTTGTGAGAACGGTTTGTGCTGGCTGGGAATGGGTTTTGCTCTTTACTTTGGGGAGACACCTGTGGGGATTTGCCTCCTCACCCACTGAACAGAGGGACAGAGATAATTTTATCTTCTGAGATGGTTTCAGTTGTGTAATATGTCCCAAACGTGTGTATTTCCTATGAATGGGAGAGAGAGGCTTCCTGGAATAAAGAAGAGGAGAGGATCCCCGCCCACTATGTCTGGGTAATCCAAAGGTTTCTTCCTGCTTGCCATCCAGGGAGTTTTCCCTTCCCTTGACTTTTTGGGGGGTTAGGTTAGGGTGTATTGTGGAGTGTATTGTGACCATTTCTTTTGTAAAATGCTCTATATGAATAAAAATAGATGAATTGATTGCAAATAGGAGGGCATATTGTGCGCTATCAGTGATTTAAACCAGTTGTGATGCTTGGCATTGGAGAAAAGTGCCTCATTTCCACTCTCTCTCTTTGACGGGTTAAAGTATGGAAATTTTCTTTTTTATAAAACTATGTAACAGATAGAAGGCACAATGTATGCACCATTTTCACTGTTTTTGTTAGTTTTTTTGTTATTACGAGTGGAATATGTTTGATGTGTTTTGGTGTTGGCAGATGTTTGGGAAGCCTTAGGAACATTGCTCATGGTTATTCAGCAGGTCGGATGCATGTGGTTCAGGGCAGATCCCACACTGTTAGACTCCCAGGCATGTAGCCACGTTCAGGCCCGCTGCAGCTGTGCATCCGGGAGGTGAGCTTGTGAGCCAACACTGCTGTTACCCAGAAGACCTCCACACCATTTCCCAGAGCGTCAGCTCGTCATATACACAGATCAGCGCTGGCTAGAATCACTTTGAACTGTTTCTTTTCAAGCATGTAAATACTACTGGATATACTGCTTTTGGGACCAAGAACAGTTCTTTGTGAATGAGAATATGAGTAGAATGCTCTTAACTGAACATTCTAATAGTGATGGAATCACTGTCACTACTGGTACTTAAAAGCAGTGGACTTCTGGAACACTGACTTGGAATTTTGAAAAACTGAAAACCTACTCTTATGTGTACAAGTAAGGATAACTCCGTCAACGCCTTTTGGGTGTGGAAGTTCTTGTTTGTCAAATGGCATCACACTAATGGTCTTAGCTATCCAGTGAAGGCAGTCAGCGGAGGTCAGAACATCACAATAAACCTGGGGCACTTAGCCTTACTTTAGTATGGGGCGACAGTGGCTCAGGCGGTAAGAGCAGTCGTCTGGCAGTCGGAGGGTTGCCCGCTTGATCCCACCCTGGATGTGTCAAAGTGTCCCTGAGCATGACGCCTTACACCTAACCCCCAAATGCTCCTGACGGGCTGTTTGGTGCCTTGCATGGTCACCAGTCGGCGTTGGTGTGGTAATGTGTGTATTGCGAATGAGGAGCATCAATTGTACAGCGCTTTGGATAAAGGTGCTTTATAAATGAAGACATTTACCGCTCTTGTAATCCAGTGGGAGTCTGATTCGGGCATTTACACTACTGGACTGGATGCGGCTTTGCCTCAGGGTGGCATTCACCATGTTTAGTCTCGATGACCGAACCTACAGTGTTCACCACACTTTGCGTGACGGCATTCTGGTGTTGGAATGAAATGTGCTATTCTTGCAGTTAGCTTCTTCAGCCGGAATTGGATCTGCACTGATAAAATCACTCAGCACCTCTAAATGATGTGCCCCAGAGCTGCTCGTCATCCAAGCTACAACCCTACACATCCTAAAAGCCAGTCACATCCGAAAAGCTGTTCGGCTGAAGCCCTATTTCAGGGGTATAACTTTATCCAGAAAGGGTTGATGTGGGCTCTGTGTACACACGCAACCACTAGTGCCTTGCACAGGACTTTGGTTAGTAGAATCTGCGGCTCATTTCAGTCGCTTATTTTTGACCTTTTTCACCTCCTGACCTGAAAATCGACCGAGGTCCGCCATCTTTGAGGACATTTCAATCCGTTAAATGTTCCTTCTAGGAGCTGGAAGTAGAAATGAGGAACTCCCCTTTGATCAAGGAAATACGAGCGCATCCTTTGCGGAAGTATTTTTTTGTAAAGTGTGACATAAATCACATCTGTAACCGACATGCCTTTCAACTGATGTTTGAAAGAGCAAGGGCATTCCATTTGCCAAATTCACATTCTCGAATTCCCCGTCTTCATTTTTTTCTCTCGCCTGTAGCAGTAAAAAAAAAATTACCAAGAAAAAGGTGCAGAATAAGCGATTGGAGTGAGCCCCAGGTGTGCATCGGCTTGGTTGAAGCAAAGGCCTGCTCCCACACTGGCCCTTTCTGGATACCATTGAGGACCTCTGCTCTGTGGGTCATATTCAAAGGTTATATTTTTGCATATCATCCATTTTAACAGCTGAATTACAGTATATAATTAAAATAATTACTGATGGTCCTTTGCTTAGCTATGCCACCTGTCTAGGAATTGAAGCACTAGCCTTCAGTGATGATGCATAATTCATGAACTTCTCATAATTTAGAAAAAACGCTCATTTATTCACCTCAAGGGAAAAAAACGTTTACCTGAGATTATTCTTCAGTCATGGTGATGAAAGTGCTTCTCTGACACCTTCTCTTCCATTGACATAAGTTTCTTTTCGCAGGTCCGTAGTTGTCCTTGAGATGTTTTCATACAGGATATAAGGGTCATTTTGTTATCTCTGTCACTTCTCTGAACTCTTGTTAACTGCCCGGTGTTTATTTTGGGAACAATTGCAGTGCGTGTGTGGGCTCCTACCTGTTCACACAAATATGAGATTTTAGCAGTGATACCGTGCCGTATCAGTCCCTGACAGGAAGCCATGATGTCACTAATGTAGCATCGAGCATGCGAGTAGCAGGATGAGTCTCCCAACAGCCTGTCTCAACCTGTTATATTCTCAGTAAAATTTGTCTGCCCCGGATTATGTGCCGGTTGATTTAATGCGATGTGCACCTCACTTTCTGTTTTATATTTAGTATATAAATAAAAAATATATACAAAATATAAATAATATTTGTGTGTTTCAGTGTGTGTATAGACTCACGTGCCACTTTATTAGGATGCCATGTTGGTGGCGACATGGCTCAGGCAGTAAGAGCAGTCGTCTCATTGGCTCAGGCAGTAAGAGCAGTCGTCTCATTGGCTCAGGAAGTAAGAGCAGTCGTCTCATTGGCTCAGGCAGTAAGAGCAGTCGTCTCATTGGCTCAGGCAGTAAGAGCAGTCGTCTCATTGGCTCAGGCAGTAAGAGCAGTCGTCTGGCAGTCGGAGAGCAGTTGTGTCCCTGAGCAAGACACCCAACCCCCAAATGCTCCTGACGAGCTGGTTGGCGCCTTGCATGGCAGCCAATCGCCATCGGTGTGTGAGTGTGTGTATGAATGGATGAATGAGAAGCATCAATTGTACAGCGCTTTGAATTCCAACCATTTACCATTTATCATTTTACTTAGAGGCTACTAAGTATCCTCTAAGTATCCTAATACTTAGAGGTTCATGACTGGTATCAGGAAGGTTGGTGGTTCAAGCCCTGGTGTAGCCACAATAAGACCCGCACAGCTGTTGGTCCCAAGAGCAAGGCCCTTAACCCTGCATAGCTCCAGTCTCTTTCTAAGTCCTTGGTTAAAAGTGTCAGCTAAATAAGAAATTATTATTATTATATACCTGTTCATTATTACAAATAGCTCTTCCAAACAGTGAATAAATGTGGCAACAACTCCATATAAAGCATGCAAACCTGGTGAAGAGGTCTAGTTTTTTGCTCAACCGGAATTAGAATGGGCATGATGCATTATTTAAGTGTTTTTTTGCCGTCAGACATGGTTCCAGGATCTCAGAAATTGCTGCCCTCCTGGGGTTTTCATGCATTATAGTCTCTAGAGTTTACAAAGAATGGTGCAATAAACAGAGAAAACATCCAGTGAATGGCAGTTCTCTAGCCAAAAACACTTTGTTAATGAGGGGAGAATGCATAGATTTGTTCAAGGTGACCGAAGGGCCACAAACGCTCCAATAATAGCTTTGTTTACAGTGGTGTACAGAAGGGTATCTCTGAATGGGCAACTCATCGAACCTTGAAGCAGATGGGCTACAGCACCAGAAAACTACACCGGGTTCCACTCCAGTCAGCTAAGAACAGGAAGATGAGGCTACAGTGGGCACATAATCCCTAAAACTGAATCCATGGATCCACCCTGCGTTGTGCCAATGGTGCAGGCTGGTTGTTGTATAATGTGGTCTAATGGCCCCTTAATACCCGTTGAACATTGTTTAAATGGCACATCATACCTAAGCATTGTTGCTGACCATGTGCATCCTTTCATGGCTATGGTCGACCCTTTTTAAAATTGATATTTCCAGCAGGATAATGTGGCATGTCACAAAGCACACATCTCAAGCTGGTTTCATAAACAAGACCGTGGGCTCATTCCAATCGCTTATTATTGCTCCTGAAATTGATAGAGGTCCGTCATCTTTAAGGACATTCCAACCTGTTAAATGCTCCGTCAAGGAGCTATAAGTAGATGTTAGAAACTCCCAGTTTCATTTGGAAACTGTGAGGAATTGATTAACCGGTGCATCAACCTCCCCCCATCATATGTAACTGACATGTCTTCGAACTGATGTTTGAAGGAGCAATTTGCCCAATTCACGTTTACTCAATTTCCCCAACTCAACTTCTATTTCTTGACACTTTTTCTAGCCTCTGCTGTTGGGTGGAGCCAGGAGTAGAAAAGAGAGCAAAAAAAAGAAAATCGGAGAAAAATAAGAGATTGGAATGAGCCCGGTGACATTTTACTCCAATGGCGTGCACAGTCCCCAGATCACAATCTAACACGGCACCTTTGGTATGAGGTGGAACAGGAGGTTTGCAGCAGTAATGTTTTTTTTTAAAAATCAACTATCCACTGGAGCAGCATGATCCTATAGAGTGAGCATGGACCAAAGTATGTTTCCAGCACCTTGTTGAGTCGATGCTGCAAAGAATTCAGGCTGGTCTGGAGGCAAAAGGGTGTCCTGCCCGGGTCTAGAGAGATGGACTTAATAAAGTGGCCTGTGTGTGTATACGCAGACGTGCACATGTACGGTATACATGCATGTGTGTAGATTCATACTGTAGCTACGTACGGTACACGCATACTCGGATATAATCTGAGACATCCGTTTCTGACGTTACAATGACTACCAATACTACTACTAATAATAACAACAAACAGTCGCACTAATCATAATAATAATACTTATAAATATTGTAGTTGTTCTTTCCTGAAGTGCATGTACAGTATATGTCCCAAGTACAGAAGGGTAAAGAGGGTTTTTTTCCCGAAATCTCCGCCTCTTTTTCTTCCGTCTCTCTAATGCGTGCCTCCATATTAAACTCAAAGCCTGTTTCTTTAAAAAAAACTTGCGACTGTATCATGAATGATGTCAGGGGGGAGCGCAGTTCAGTTACCGTCCATGTGAGCGACAATCACTTCCTGGATAGGGAAAGGCCGACGCACAGAGAGAGAGAGCGAGAGAGAGAGGGAGAGAGAGCGAGAGAGAGAGAGAGGGGGAATCGAGCGAGCGAGCAAACGAGGTGAGACCGGGGGGCCTGGGCAAATAAGGACCCTGCAAACTTTGCATCCGGAGAAATATCGCGGCGATCGAAGCGGAGCAGGTTTTATGGAGGAGAAACATAGCGGGTATTTTTCCGATCCTTTATCTTTGATTAATTGTGTGTGGCTTGAAAGTGTGACGCATATGATTTGCCTGATTTTATGTCCTCTCGATGCAGTTTTTTTTAAAGATTAATCTGTAAGCTATTTTATCGAGCATTCGTCTGGCGTATGGACAGAAATATGAACATTGCATTTTGTTGAGTGGTGATATGCTTTTTACTTTTACTGTGTATATTTGAGCTTTCGTTGTGTTTTGGACATTTTTGTATCCCGCTCACTATGGAATTGATTCGATAACGTAACTTTATTTGCGACATAATTGTGCTAGCAGAGAGCTGTTGGGTTGCTGCCTCATTTGAATAGCTGTTTGAGCATGCCATATGAAAGCTATACAATTACATTTGTAAGCCGAAAAGCAGTTCGTCCTTCGTGTGTTAGTATGTACACTGGTCAATAGCCAAAATGTAATGTGACATGACATCGCTGCGTCACTATCAAAGCAATCTTTCTCACAAACATTTGCAACCTCCCACCCACCCACTCACACACACACACACACACACACACACACACACACACACACACACACTTTAATTAATTATTTTCTTGCACGTAGATGTATTTATGTAGCCCGCCCTTTCTCAGACAATGTTTCTTTACGCTGAAGGCAGTCGATATTTTTATTATTTACTTTTTAAACTTTAATGTCGTCCTAAAAAAGTTAAATAGCGTACCCCCATTTGACTCCAATGGCAGGTACTAATTTAAAATACGGTCTCCGTTATCTAGCTGTCTGGCATTGCTTATGTGGTCATAGGAGTTGTACATATCGGAGTCTGATCAGTACAGTGTAGTGGGTTCACATAGGGCTACTGCATGTGAATGACTGCGTTTTAGGCTGGCAATGCAAAAACATGTACCCGTTCCTGTAACTCCTAGTTTTAATGTCTGCCTTATCAGATAGCGATACAGGACTTTGTAGACTTTTGTCTGTATGGTCATCTCGGCGAGAAGTGGAAAATAATGATAACAACAAGTAGCCTACCGCACTTTCATTTTTGGCAACTATATTTCCACCCTTAAAGAGTCTTGCCTCTCAGCAGTAGCCAGATTAGTGTGAAAGTGCATTTGTACACAGGGCCATTGCTGCAGAATTAATCTCTATTTACAACATTTTATTTGTTTCCCTTGAAATGTAATTGCTGCTGTTATTCTGGAATCTCAAGTAGGCTGTCAAAAGACCTATAGGCCTACGCGCGAGCTAGGTGGTGGCATCTTCTCCCTACTGTGGGAACACTGAGATTGTCTTTAAACTTCAAATGAACTTGGTCTATCAAAAAACCTGAACTATAGCTGCTGAGTTAACTGTGGTCTTCAGATTACAACAATATTTAAAAGCTGACTGAATTATTCCGCCATTTCTACCGTCGAAAATGACATCTTGCCCTGCTCTTGTTACCGACTGATGGCTCAGGAATAAAACGTAAATTGTACAATAAATACTTAATCGCATAACATACCACATAGCCGAATGAGGCAATTGCTGAAAGGTGAATTATGATGCAATGGATATTTAAAAAAGTGAATGATGAGAATCAAGTCTTAAGTAAATTATATATAGGCCTATCAAAGATCGCCTTCATGTAAGCGACTGTTATCTTTCTCTGGGATTTGTCAAATACATTCTAAGCTGCAGTGATTAGTTTTGATTAGTCTGTCAATGTTCAAGACCGTTTTATGACCTGGTGTTTGAAATGCACATTACCTTTTCTCTTGGCTTGAAATGTGTTCTAGCAACAACTTTCCCTGATATAAACATAAACATAAACTCAATTTTTAAATATAGCGATTTTGCCACACGTGTAACAAGCTAGCTATTTGGCCCCGATGTAAAGTCCTCTATAATATGTTGTCAGGACACGCAGCGACACATATGTTGATCTCTATCTGCAACCCCTCAATGCTATAACGTGAAGAATATAAACATCCGCGTGCCATCGCACTTCCTTTTTGCGCGTATTTACGCAGTATTTGAACCTCGGCATTGATAATGTGTCAGTGTCTTCCTCTTTCCCCAGTGATGGGGGTTTTTATTTTTATATTTGGACTAACACCATGAGCCTCAGAAACTTTATTTGCTTTGGTTAATGGTTACTCGATTTGATGTGTGCGTTTAAAACCTATACTCCGGTTATGAAGCCATTTTAGGTTACTTTTAATAACTGAAGAGAGCCCAGTGCCCGTAGTGTTGTGCGCAGGTAAATTCTAAAATAATTATGATTGTGACAGCCTCGTGCATTTTCAGTTGCCGCTACTTCTTTCTTTAGCCCAGTAAAAACGTGTTCAATTTAAAGACAGTTATAAGTCTTCTGAGTTGATTCATTCGCTAAGCCTTCTTAATAAGAAACTAAGTAATATTAGGCCCAGGTCCCCCAACTGATTAAAATAGCATGCATATAGTTTACGAAAATCGACGTTGCATGTAGTAGAACATAGTCTAATGTACGTTGATCGAAGATCAAAAAACTAGTCAGAATGTTGTTCAGTCATTCGGAAGGATTTTGATTGATCGTTCTTCACCTATTAATGGCGTTGTCTATTCTTTCAATCATGTTTTTGTATTGGGTACGTAGCTGGTGTGGATTATTCACCATACGCAGCTTTGCTGTGCTACCCCTTTCCCGCTTGCCATACAATCTCATGATCTCATGTCGTCCTCGTATCCCCTCTATAAATACTGCATTCGAGGTCCCTTGAGGCCACCACGTACCCTCTGTACGCAGCGGTAAGGCGCAGGGAGGGAGGGAGAGATTTAGGGACTTTTTTTCGGTGCTGGTGGAGGGGGGGGGGGGGGTGCTTGAATGAAATAACTTGGGTGCACATCGAAAATGTATCTCCCCAGGACAAACACTGAAAAAAAATTACTCCTGTCAAGGGAATCTGGTTTGATTTGTTGAGCTCGGTCACTGCAGAGATTACAGTCTGTGGAGAGAGGGAGGGAGAGAGAGAGGGAGGGGGGAGGGAGAGAGAGGCTGACTGACACCCTCCTGCTCCGGAGCAGTGTTCTCTCTGACCTGAGCTGACTAATGCGTTCCTGTCTGCCTTTCATGAAGCTGAACATGTGACTAAGCACAAAGCCTCCATTCCTCCACTGTCTGCCTCTGCAGCCATCTTACAGTCCTTTCTGCATCTGTGCTCTCTCCCTCTCTCCCACTGCCTAATGCTTCTGTCTCTTCTCTCTTCATCTTCTGTCTTCTTTACCTTCTCTGTCTGCACAGTTTTTTTTCTCCTTTTCTCTCCCTCTGGTTTTATATCTCTCTGTCTGCCTCGCTCTCTCCTTTGTGCTAGGTACTGTACTTCGGCTTTCACAGACGTGCCTGCCAGCAGGCTTTCAGGAGAAAACAAGGGCTGCCATTTTCTCTCTCTCTAATTCTCTCTCACTCACTCACTCACTCACTCTCTCGCTCTCTCGATCGCTTGCTCTCTGACTCGCTCTCTCTCTCCCTCCCTCTCCCTGTCTCAAAAACAAGAGTTTGATCAATGGCATTGCTTTCATGTTAGTGTGGAGCTGGTGGGTAGTGGTGGCAGTGTGTGGGGGGGGGGGGGCTCTCTCTCCCTCTCTCTCTCTCTCTCTCTCTCTCTCCTCACACAGCTCATTGTAGCATGGCTGATATCCATAAAACCTTCTGGGCATTAATTCACTGGACTCTCACCGCTGTGAAATCCGGCCCAGCTGTCGCACCGAGCCAACGCGATGCAAAATGGCCGCCGGTTCGTTCCCGGCCCGCGTCGGCTTCAGCCGCTAAGTCTGCGCAACGACAACGCTAATCCCTGGCGTCAGTTTCGTTTATTTATGTTATTTTTCACATTTTTTCACGTCTCGAGAGCCGGTGCGACGCTGCTCCAGTCCTCTCTCCGTCTGGGTACTGCTCAGCTGTTCCAGAGACCTCCGCACAACAGGAAGGCCTTGTTTACCGTCGGCTGGGACCAGACTACCACTCCCCCGCTTCGCCCTCCTCCACGCCAGCCTGCTCCGTCTCCGGACCGGGGCCTTTCGCACGTTTACCACCCCCGGCGGCGCCTGCACTTAACCCCCGCAAGGCTGCGGGCTCGAACCCCGGCCCGGCGCGTTCCCGTAGTTTCGCTGTGCAGGAATGCGTCCCGGCAGACTGCTGGCTTGGCGCTGATGCACACGCCCCCCGGGGAGGGTGTCGGCTGAGAAAGCCTCGCTCTCTCCGCGGCGCTGGGCGTGCACGGCCCGTCACGTGCGCGGCTCTGGAGAAAGTGAAATGGTTCAGGTGGTTGTGGTCGAAGTCTGCTTCACAGCACAGAGCAAACAGAGGCCTTCCTGTTTTTTTTGTCACTGTGAGTCCAGCCATGTGATATTTAGAGGCTGTTTTAGTTTCTGTTTCTGTGACTGGGAAGGGGCGAGTCTGTGTTTGTTGGCCGCTGACCGGGCCGGGGGATGGCGGTGGCGATGGTGGTATTTGAGGGAAGCTTAAAGCCGCGTGGTGCTCAGGGTTTATCCGTGACGTTAGCGTTAGCGACGCTGCTCTCACTGCACTTCACCTGTCGGGTTCTTCACGCGCTGTTTGACCTGAGATTTAAACGGATGACTTTGCTCGAAGTCAGCGAGTCTGAGTCAGTGTCTCCGTGCGTTTTTACTCAGAAATGACTGAGTTATTTAGAAAGAAGTAGGTTTTTGTGTCACCATTTGTCTAGGGCCCAGATGATGTCAAGTGCCTCAATACATATGCTGATATGGAGGGATCATGTTATTGGGTTTCTTGTTACAATGCATGGCCCGATATGGGGGTCACATATAGTTTGTATCCTGATATGGGGTTCACCCTACAAAAAGTGTATTAAATTAGAAAATGTTTTTGCAACCAAATCAGATATTATTAAGGAAAATTATTAAGTTTAGTTAAATGGTTTATTGTGAAAAGTAGTGCTAATTTAAAAGATGGTTGTAATCCCAGTGAAGGACAACAGTGAGCTCCCATAAAACACATTATAAACAAAGAAAATGGTTCTGAATGTTTATGAATGCTTAGTTTTAG